>NC_069122.1:20936205-21153705 GCF_026914265.1 Mya arenaria
TGGGATGCTGGGTACATCTAGAGTTAAGGCCAAGTGAGACTTGGGTGCTGGGTACATCTAGAGTTAAGGCCAAGTGAGACTTGGGTGCTGGGTACATCTAGAGTTAAGGCCAAGTGAGACTGGGGTTCTGGGTTCATCTAGAGTTAAGGCCAAGTGAGACTGGGGTGCTGGGTACATCGAGAGGTTTGGCCAAGTGAGACTGGGATGCTGGGTACATCTTGAGTTTTGGCCAAGTGAGACTGGGATGCTGGGTACATCTTGAGTTTTGGCCAAGTGAGACTGGGGTGCTGGGTACATCGAGAGGTTTGGCCAAGTGAGACTGGGTTGCTGGGTACATCTAGAGTTTAGGCCAAGTGAGACTTGGGTGCTGGGTACATCTAGAGATTTGGCCAAGTGAGACTGGGGTCCTAGTTTTTTTATATAGAGTATGTATGCACTGTGATGTTTGTGGAGTTTCATGCTGTTCTTCCATGTTTCTTGTTTGTGATTTTATGTTCTATGTCTTTGGGGTTTACACAGTGTCATAAATCCGGGTTTATGTTTAAACTTTTGATACCGAGCTTGTTTCTGTAGTTTTTCACATAAGTATTGGAGTGGAATTATGTGTCGTGTTCATGTAAGTTATGTATTATTATTGATTAAAACGCGCCACTAAGTGTTAGGACTTTATTGTAACCATCGGCGTACGACTCATATCAATGATTTAATCAGAAAGTATTTACTTTAAAACATAACAATTTTCTAACTTAAAAAAGAGCCAATTTCTTCACCATTCCCATTGCATGAAAAGGGCAGTTTTAAGAATGTGTACTCTTTTAAGAGCATTATATATCGAATTGATAATCACAGGCCTCAAACACATGTGAACGTTTTGACGTGGCCCTGATGGGAGTTCATGGATATACTATGTCTCTAGGTTCACAGACATCCTGACAGCTAACTGCACAATGAAGCAAATGTAAATCCTTGGATTTGTCACTTCAACATTGTTCGTGAAGCTTTTTAAAGCTACGTAATGGCGCTGATTACCCTTGAGAAATAGAGCACTTTTAATGACAAAACATTAAAGTGCAGATACAGATATAAATCTCACAGAATTGAGAAATGAGAAAAAAACCAAGACTGATTTTAGCGATTTGAAGTACGAGGAAAGATACTGAAAATGAACACTTTCTCCACTTTGTTCACACGCTTCAATAAAGTAATAGTTTTTTTGCACACTTAAGCATAATACGTTCACTGTATGCAAGGCAAATGTTCGTCTTGAGCTCATCGCTAATTTATAAATTACGGATAGTAAACACAATAGTTTCCTGGACTAGTTTAGAATAATACAAATGTATTTTTCTATAGTAGTTTTTAATTTAAATATTTTAAATATAGACTAAACATATAAAATGACATTATCAATATTCGGCGAAAGCAATATATGAGGAAACAGGCAATAGAGCTGTCATCTGCGCCAATCAAAAATCGAATAAAAGACAATTTATTTTTAAAAACGGATCATGCATATGTATACTGATAAGAAGTCCATTCACTGAATTGAGTATATCCGCATAAATATGGCATAAAACAAATCAACAGGAACCTTTTAATAAGTGAAACCACACTCTTTCCCGAAAAGCTGTACATTAAACCTCTTTGAAGTTTTACTGTATATTTTAATGGAGGAAACTTGATTGACGTTTATGATTTCGTATATCCAAAGAAAATGAATAACATTGAAGATTGATCGTTTATCAAGCAAAGGCAAAATGCATTTATACATATGGTCAACTACAGACATGTAATAACTATATCAGATATAAAAAATATAATGATCAAAATCACAAAATTCCACTTCTTCACTAAATGTTCATTTCGATGAAATATCGAAAACATAGTTCTATCACTTTCTCATTTTTTAGAATGTTTTAAAATATTATATTTTTTCAATGTAAAAAATTAACAAGATTCTTATAGAACTTGAAAGAAAGTTCTTCAGGATGTTTCTACTATATTCTTGTTACTTTAATTTCTTGTATACTAAAACAAAACCTTCTGATCTTGGGTCTTTGGGTAAAATTTAAGTTGATATGGAAACTTCACCAGTGCTAGCACATTTTAAATATAATTACATTAACATTTCATTGTTTTGTTAGGACTACAATTCAACCGTTTTTGAGAATTATTCTTAAAATGATTATTATAACAGAATTGACTTAAAAACGTCCGTAGACAAATGTTTCATTTTTGTTATAAAATTCTCATATTTCAGGCATAAAAGAAGATTCAACACATGCAATTGGCGTAAAAATCCTTCCGGACCCCTTTACACGTCATTGATATGGTCTGTAAATGCTCGCATAAGTACGGTGGTATTAAACTGACAGACGTAGAAACATTTATATGTTCAATCAAAGCATGGTGGTATGATGATGGCAATTCGAAAATGATCTATCATAAAAAGCTATGACGGCAAAGAATTAATACTTGAAGCTAAAGGTGACACATAAGGTTTTAAAAGCTTCGCATCATATGAAACCTACCTAAATAATGTTCTCATGCCCGGGTTTAATATTAAAAACTCCCACGATAAAAGACAATGGCTTTAAAGCATGAGTAAAGTAACCTTACAAAATACTAATTCAATAAACACAGTTACGCCCTTTTTGAAATGGTATCATAAAAGGAAACAAAATATTGCGATCAAATACTCGACTACATGTTCTTATATAAATATTTATACAAATATGACATAAAAACATGTATATGGTGTTTTTGTTGTGTGAACATTTGAATAATAGAACATCTAGTTTTGGATTTTCAGAATCTACGCCCTCTTATGCATTAACTTATTTTTTTAATATCTTGATCCATGCAATTCATGACTTCAAAAAAGGTTGCATTCATTGGTATTCTTACACTGAGATAGAAAACTGAAGCACACTATGAAAAAATATGTAAGAAACACACGAAGAACAGATTAAGTTCCTAACGTCACATTTACAACAGTACTTTTTATATTGATAATCAAACCTGCAACATTCCTATAAATCTAATCTTCGCAAAATCTTACCCGCCACAGCATTCAGATCCTTGCAACATTACAATACATTTAACATTGGCGAAATCCTTTCTGCAATGGCATTCAGATTTGTAATTTGAAAAGTACAGAACATTTAATATTGAACCACGACATTCAATGTACAATATCCTGTGTACAAAATGACCATTTAATCTGTTAATTCTCTTGTGAATAGTCTGGGATGTTCGTGTTTTATATTACAACGACAAACAGTTCAAAATGATATTCGAACGATCATAAAACATCGTATTTATGTTTGAGCAGTTGTTTTCATCTGTAATTAGTTTTGTTTTAATGCAAATATTCGAACATCCAGATCCAAAATTTAAGAAAACGTTTTAAAACAGGATTTCATTTTTTTTCTTATTAACTTTTCGATGTTTATTTCCAAATATTTTCTTTTAAACTTACGCACCTTTTTGAAATTCAAATAACGTTTGGCAACGTTTTCTGGTTCAAACGTGACGTGTTATGATCAAGGGGAATTAAATACAATGGAATTTTAAAAGTAAATATAAAAGTTGATAGTTTCACTCCATAGTTGAATAATCATTTTTACTGTTAGTCCACAGATACAACTTCATATTCCATCGAAAAGTATAAAAGCATATGTTTTATTGAGTAGATTATGTTATTTTAAAACATAATGAAAAAGAAGGGCGAAGAGAGCAAAACGATTTTTTTGAATTGTTCAAACCGATTTACATTACAACCCGTTTTCGAAGTGCAACCGGATTGTTACGTCTTGTCTATAAACATGTCAAACGGCAATTCTTTAACATGGTTAAGCGCGGTACTTTATGCAGGCCAATTTGCGTTTTCAGTTGTTGAATATGTAGAATATAATTGTATGAATCAAAACATAGTTGTTTGTTGTCTCTTATTTGTACCGCCTGAAATATGATAGTTCAATTGTGTCTCGAAATAAAAACATTAAACCAATTATGGTGTTAATAAAACCTACTGATGCAATTTCATGCAAATCATATAACTCATTAAGATATTAAGTAATGGAAGAAAAAAACGACTTTTAAAAAGCAGTGAACCAGTCAAAGAATTATTCCTCAATATTTTCTCCGTAAGATGGTAAGAAAAAATAAAAACCTAAACAGCAAAAATACAACAGCGTCAATGCCTCTCTTTTAAGTTGAAAATTGTCAGTATTTAGAAACACAAAAAGATACATTTGGTGGTAATGCGTTCTTTCTGTGATCATCATTAAAACATCAATTTAATGCCAGACGAAAACCTCCCCATAATGGTCGTTCAATTCAGGTTATGCACACATATAACAGAAAAAAGACATTTATTGTGTTCACGGAGCTGTGTTGCAAAGTCTCGCACTCTATAAACTTTCACAAGTTAATAAACAATATGAAATACTTGTGCCTGCCACTCATCTTGGACTTTTAAATCCAAGTCGGCTATAAAACATTGCTTGGTGAGTTTTCAGTTTGGCTGTGCTCAATTTTAATGTGCTCCTTTCTTCGTACATTTGTGTTATTGATTTGCATTTGCTTGTCAATGTCCAATTAGTTTACACAATTATTTCAACATATCATATTTTCAATTTTCAGGTAAATAACGTCCATGATCAAAAGTTTTCCTGCGTCTCCCCGTTTCTTAAAATAAATTTAAATTACGATCATATAAATGGATCTTCGATGGATTTTACTTGGATGTGATATAGGATTAAGAAACTAAAATATCCAATGAAGTACGTACATGTTGATACTATTTGTACACTATTGTTAATATAATATTTCGTTACATCAAAGTCTCATGGCTGCTGCTCTAAATTTAGTCTTATAGGTAAACGTCTGTTATAAAATATCGGGCAATGAGTACTACTTATTGTGTTACTATTTGCATTGCTCTGCAGAATTTCCAGACAGTTTTGTTACACAATATTATGTTCCTTTATAGCAATGTTTTGCTATCCTAGGAGGACCAGAGTTTAAATGATTCCGGTTTGGCTCTCCTGTGCATTTGACAGACGATGCAAAATTCTGATTAATGACTTTCCAATGGATACATAAATAAAGTTTCCAGCAAGTACGTTTCAGTCACTTTGATTTATGGACAATGCAAAGCTTTACACAAGCTTGAAAATTATTTCAAGTCATTTACATCAGTGCTTATGAATCTGATTTATCTCTCACCGATTCAAAACAACAGGCAACAAGCACAGAACACATAATCATTCATCAATAAGAAACGTAACCACGTGTACTCGGATGTAATAATGTAATAATTCATTAAGTTTGTATCGGTGTTCATTATATTCGACATTTTGTACTTGTGTGTGTTTTTTTATCAAATTAGTTGCAGATGCAATTAATGAGCTGTTTTTTTACTGTGTTAGAATAGAATAAATGTGAGCTTCTAACTGTGACATATTTTTTCCCCGAAAACTATACCTTTAAATCAATTCATGGATGGTGTACGGAATTTCCAGAAGGTTTATAAATGTTTGTAATGACATGCAGTTGTTGAGGGCTCAAAGTCTAATAAAGTAATTGACTATAAACATGTATAAAAATGATTTTGCATGTCCTTGGCAACTAATCAAACTGCCTTCAGACGTGTTACTTTAGGTAAAAATACTTTCGAAAATTAAAAATACTTTTGAAAATAAAAATGCTTTTAAAAATCTTAAATATAAAGGATAATTAAGTGTTTTCAAACAAAGGTCAATAAGTCATAGTAGAATAATGATACAGGAACTTATATAATTGTATTGATTTTAACAGTCCATTTGACTTAAAATGAGACCCACTGAGAATCTCATTTATATTTCATGCTTATGTATAAGACAGCCATAAGACGACACTTACTTAGAAATTTGACATTTGAAAACATTTCAGTGTGCGGAATTATGCAACAATTTATGTCTTTCGTATCGAGCCGTATGCATGAACTTTAGTGTACGAGACGTATCGGGAATAAAACGTCTTGTTTTATTCTTGTGATAAGCATAAACGACTGCTCTAATCACATTGCGCCCGCAAAGAATAATCATCATCTCTTATATATTCTACGTCAATATAAAAGACAAGACTAATTTGGAAACACTCCGAATGTTTCTAAAAATGAGTAAAAGGAAACAGGTGCAAGTCACCAGCATACGTTTGGGGTTCCTGGCTACAAGCAACATCCAGCAATTGAACAACATCGGATTTGCAACTAACGGTCACAACGACCTTGACCGCGGAAGCCAAACTGTGCACCTGCTTGTCAGCTGGTGGTCATGATCACCCTGCCTTCAAAGTTTGAGGTCATTGTGCCATAGCGTTCTTCAGTTATTGATCGAAAACCGATTTTCAGCTTAAGGTCATCACAACCCTGATCTTTAATCAAACCTCAAAATAAATTGGATTCATCTGCTGGTCGTGGCAAATCATATTCACACGTTTGAGGTCCTTGAGTCAAAGCACATCACATCATGGTCATGACCTACCTCCCCAGAAATTTCAAGATCCCTGAACATTAGTGCTGCAATATGAATAATTATAAACTTAAGGTTTTATGTTTTAGTTATGAGTAAAAGCGACTCAGCAAAAATCATGTTTCTGTCTCAGCTGACTTTTCTCGTATAAAGTCAGCGCATAATGATTTCCCAGTTTTAAAAAGCGTGTAGTGTTTTTTTTCTAACACCTTGCATGAATTGTGAGCGTTTCATTCACTAAGCTGTCAATGAACGATTAAGCAACTCGATGACATTTTAGGAGAGTTCAACTTCTTTCAAAAGTTTCAATCGATCAATTTCATCACCGATGTTCAACTGTCAGGCTCTATGTCTACGTTGTTTCGCAGCAGTATTCAACTTCTTTGCAATGTGTGTTCTTCCGGGAAGCCAAGAAGTGTGTATGTTAAGCATGTGAAAGTCAAGTGATGAGTACAGATGAATATACCGACGCCTTATTAAACTTACTTTGATTCACGTGGAAGACAACCCCAGTAAATTTCGCATCAAAAAAGGCAAAAAACTGAAAACGGTGCATGTGTCGTAAGCGATGTGAAACACCAGTAAAGTAATCAGATTCAATGCGTTTACACCGCGATATCAAATTCATGTTTGTTTTTGACAATTTTCTGTTTTTACTTGCATTTATTTCATTGGTGTCTAGTACATGTATTGACACAAAGTTCAGATGAATAAGGGAAATTCTACACTCTCCCATTTTATAAGAGGTATGATAGTATATATTGAGCTGGTATTTATAAAACATGCTTGATCATTTGTTTACTAAGTCGATTTCAAACGATTTCAAACCATAGGTTAAAAAATGAACAAAATTCTTATCATATAGTATAAAAAGGGTTTCCAAATAATTGGATTAGCTCTAACGCGACAAATTATTACTGCAACATTTGCTTCGACAATTACGTGAGATCAAGGCGACATATCCTATTCGCAATGTTTCATTTGCCTCAAATTATACTTAGTGGAATTCAACAATGAGTTTGATTATTGGAAATAATCTGTATATAAGGATAATGAGGTTATATATAAGACGAATGTTTTATCAAACAAGATGATTGATTACGGCATCACAAATTCTATTTGCTGTCGGCTTTTGTCCAAGAAATATGTTTTCGCCTGGAGCAGAAAAGTGATATAGGTCGTACCGCAGAAGGTTGTTGTTCATTAAATATATCAATACATTTTGGTCGGTTAGGGGCATAAATCCCATGGAGTAGTTGCGATGCATTTAACTTGAAACATTAAAAGAAGTCATGATGACTACAGAACGCGATTTGGAATAGAATTATGTGTCGTGTTTAGAAGTTGTTTATTAGTATTGATTAAAAAGTGTCACTTAGTGTTAGGACGTTAATTGTAACCATCCACGTACGACTTATATCAATGATGTAATCAGAAATCATTAACTAAATAACAAAACCATTTCCTAACCTAAAAAAGAGGCAATTTCTTCAAAATTTCCATTGCATGAAAAAGGCAATTTTAATTATGTATACTCATTGAAGGGCATTATATATCGAATTGATTATCACAGGCCTCGAACACATATAATTGTTTTGACGTGTCCCTGATAGGAGTTCATGGAAATAATATTTTTATTCACAGATTCACAGACATCCTGACAGCTAACCTCACATTGAAGCAAATGTTAATCCTTGGACTTTCTCTTCAAGTTTGTCTGTGAAGCATTTTAAAGCTACATAATGGAAATGATTATCCTTGAGAAATAGAGCACTTTTTATGGCAAAGCATTAAAGTGCTGATACAGATTTAAATCCTAGAGATTTGTGAAAAAAACAAGGATTGAATTATGCGATTTGAAGTACGAGGGAAGATACTGAAAATGAACACTTTCTCCACTTTGTTCATACACTTCAATAAAGCAATTACAGTTTTTTGGCACACTAAAGCATAATACGTTTACTATATGCAAGGCAAATGTTCGTCTTTAGCTCATCGCTCATTTACAAATTACGGATAGTTTACACAATAGTTTCCTGGACTAGTTTAGAATAATACAAATGTATTTTTCTATAGTAGTTTTCAATTTGAATATTTTAGATATAGACTAAACATATAAAATGACATTATCATTATTCGCCGGAAGCAATATATGAGGAAACAGGCAATAGAGCTCATCTGTGCCGATCAAAAATCGAATGAAACACAATTTATTTCCAAAAACTGATCATGCGTATGTATAACGATAAGAAGACCATTCATTTTTTATATCCGCATAAATATGGCATAACATAATCTACAGGAACCTTTTAAGTGAAAATCACACTGTACGAAAACGTTGTACATTAAACTTCGTTTTACTGAATATTTTAATGGAGGAAACTTGATCGACGTAAATGTTTTCGATTTTGAATAACAACAAAGATCGAACGTTTATCAAGCAAAGGCACAATCTGTTTATACATATGGTCAACTACATACATGTTATAACTATATTAGATAGTTATCAAAAAGCACATAATTCCACTTCTTCACTAAATGTTCATTTCGATAAATATCAAAAACATAGTTCAATCACTCATTTTTAGAATGTTTTAAAGTATTATAATCAACATGATTTTTATAGAACTTGAAGGAAAGTTCTTTAGGATGTTTGTACTATGTTCTTGTTACTTTCATTTCTGGTATATTAGAACAACACTTTATGATCTTGGGTCTTCGGGTAAAATGTAAGTTTATATGAAAGCTTCATCAGTGCTAGAACATTTCTAAAATCTTTGCATTAACATTTTATTGTTTTGTTAAGATTACAATTCAACCGTTCTTCTGTGAATTATTCTAAAAATGAACATTATAACACAATTGACTTTAAAACGTCCGCAGACAAATGTTTCGTTTTTGTTATAAAATTCTCACAATTAACCGCAGGCATAGAAGTAGAATCTAGACATTTACTGAGCAAAAATATACTTTGTCACCCCTTTACACGTCAATGATATGGTCAGTAAATGCTCGCATAAGTACGGTGGTATTTACCTGACAAACGTAGAAACTTTTATATTTATCAAAGCATTGTGGATTGATGGTGGAAATTCGAAATTGATACATAATAAAAATCTATGACGGCAAAGATTTAATACTTGTAACTAAATGTGACAAAACAGGTTTTATAAGCTTCGCACCAGATGGAACCTTCCTTTAAAGGCTTTAAAGCATTAGTAAAGGATACCAAGTTAATAAAAATATCAGTTACACTTCATTTTAGAAATGTTATTAATGGTATCATGAAAGCTTATATATTTTGAACAAATACTCGTCGACTACACAATTTTTTAAATAACTTAAGATGTGTTACCTGTTACCAATATTTGTTCCGATTTGATCCGAAAAAAATCATCAAATTATGTCAGAATAAATGACAAAAAAAGTCGAAACAGGCAACAAAAAGTCATATCAATCCACCATTAATAGTGAAAACACAAATAAATAATAAAAATAACATTTAGAAAAATCATAAAAAACATTTAGCTGGTGTTTTTTGTTGAATGAATAATTGAGAGTGTAGTTTTGGATTTTCAGACAGTACACCCTCTTATGCATTAACTGATTTTATAATGTATTAATCAATGAATATCTAGCCTTCAAAGGAGGTTTCATTCATTGGTATTTAGATATTTCTATAACTTACACTCGGATAGAGAATTGAAGCACAAATTGCACTACAAAAGATAGCTTTGAATCCCTGGCTTTTAAATTAAACGTTTTGAATCATAACGCTATAATCCATTTTATGATTATTCGGTTCATGGCACAAAACATGATAACCCCTAACTTGTTTTACATTGAGTTTGATTCACAATGCTTTGCAGAAGTTGAAACATAAAAACACTTATGCATGTTTGCACGTGTGTTATGTGTCTGTGAGTGCGTGTATGTGTGTGTGCATTTCTTTCGATGTGTACGTAGTTGTGAAGGTGAGTATATGTGCGCAAAAATACATTTAGAAAAGCATCGACTTGTTATTAGGCCTTACTTTTAAAGGACTTTTTATACGTTGTTTTAGAAGATGTAAGAAATAAATGAAAAAAAACAGACTCGGTTTCCTAACGTTTTTGGAATTCTTCGTTATAGAACAATTCAGTGTTTTTAATAGTGATAATCAAAATTGCAACATTCAAAAAATCTAATCATCGCGAAATCAAACCCGCCATAGCATTCAGATCCATGCTTGCAACAGTACAGTACAATAAATATTGATAACCAGAACTGCAACATTCCAATAAATCTAATCTTCGCCAAATCCTACCCGCCGTAGCATTCAGGTCCATGCTTGCAACAATACAGGACATTTAATATTGGCGGAACCCTTTTAAGGATTAAAATTCGACATGTTGCATTTTATTGGGTTTATTGGGGTATCCATACCCCAATAAAATGCAACATGTCGAATATTAATACTTATATTTATACTTATTTAAATCTACATTTCTGTTAAAATAAATAGATTATTCAAGAGGCATTTTCTCTTTTTTCTTTCTCTGTTCTCAACGGTGGGTATATTAGAACAGCTATCCTAGCCTAACTTTATACAACAATGAATGCGCAGATAAAACAGTTCCTTATTTATATGTTTATTTTCTATATTTTCAAGGTCAAGTATATTATAAATACTTATTATAACTGCATTACAACTAGAAAAATACAACTTGAGTTATGAAAAATTAACAATAACAAGAAAACAACAAAAATATCGCCACCTACAAAGTTCTCATTATATCTCGCGATAATATCCGATGCTAGCGTTTGTTAATTCACGAGTTTTCAAATTGGAGAGAAATTCTAGTCAATTTACTTGTTGAGTGTTATTTTGAAGAATCAGTTGGTGTATGAATCATGTTGGAATACGTTGTTGGACAAATCAGCAAGTGCTTTGTCATTTCTTTGGAAGTAAACATTCAATGAGGATGAAACGTCTCTGTGGAAACGACAGTGGCAGTGGGTGGGGTAACGTGAACTTTCGCGGAAGGAAAGCCAGAGGACGCGAAAAGATTTAGTGTTGAGCTGAGCTCTTTCTTATGGACGTTGCGGGGTGCACTAAAATATGTTATTGTTTCATTTCCTCGAGTTCATGTTTTGTTTGATGCTTTATTTTTTCGAAATGTCAATTCCAAATTCCGAAATAAGTCGTCATCAATGTAATCTTATATTTCTTCAACTGTTCCATCCATCATGACATCATCTTCATTAAAATCAATCAAATCATCGTTGCTTATTTTGTTTTAACTGCTTTACTGCAGATTACAGTTTTGCATGTTGCAAATAATTTCACTACGATTTCATTTAGAAAAAAGTTTCGTAGTAAATATGCCCCGCCCATTAGTATTATTGCGCCCAATGACAGGACAGAAGTATCGAACAAATGCACGCGATATCGATGGGAAATGCCATTGCACTTTATACATACATAATATGAAACTGATAAACAACAACCATTATTAAGGAATGAAGTGTTAATGTAAATATTCTGCAATGGCATTCAAATGAGTAATGCGAACAGTACAGAGCAGTCAATATTGAAGGAATCCTGCTCACCATGGCATTCAGATTCGTAAGCGGAACAATGCAGGGCATTTAATCATTGCGGAATCCTAACCGCTATTGCATGAGGACAGTGTAATACATTTAGTACTGACGGATTCGTACCGATCGGTAATGCGAACATTGCAGGTAGGTTATAAGAAAATTCTAAGCACCGGGTTGTGGCCAAAGACCACAGTTATTTTAACAACATGTTCCATATAGACACTAACCTGGCGTTTAACCTGGCCTATCGGCAGAAGTCATCCCCTTCACCTCGGGACAACAGATCTGACTGTTACACAAATGCAAATGTAACAACTGTATAATATTGTATAATATTGCAGTGTTTACTATAACGTGAGTGAATTTGTTTAGGAGAAACGCAAAATAAAGTTTTATTGTTTGAATAAATTACATTTTAACTGAATTTTTGGATGTTTTTCATATACGTGAAACGCTAGAAATGGCGTTTGTCCACTTAGGAGTGTTGCCTGATTGTATTGAAATATACCAGGACATTGATTAGTAGTGTATAACCTTCATATTGTTTTAAAAATGGTATAACACGTTATTGCAGTATATCGGCAAATGGTTTGCTGGAAATGTTTTATTATCAAATTGATATGATAAATTTCTTCTATCTACAAACATAATAACTGGGCCAATGTGAAATCAACTTATTTATAACATTAAAATATTAGTTTTTGTCGTTGGCACGATGTAACGGGGATGTGTAGCATGTGGGAGTGTAGTAACCGGAGTGGTTGGAATCGAACTCGGGTCGCCGAGATGAAAAGCCGAGCGCTAACCACTACGACAAACAACGATGTCCATTTTTGATGAACAAACCATTGTGTATAAGTATATTCTTGCATTGAATACTTTTACGCATATTTATCTAAAAACAGAATTGAACAAATACTCTATGAATGTTTGTAAACTTATAAAAAGGATAACACCTTATATACAGAACACAACCAATGTAAACATAAGTTTAAAAAGGACAGTGATCATCGTACATGGCTAAATGCGGAACAGATACATCAAGAACAAAAGTTGACCTGAAAATTTGACAATTGCGCGGTACTATCGACCAAATACTTTTTTCTATAGGCTGTGATTATTTTTTACAAGACGAGCTGTACTAAGCCAGTTAACATTTCATAATTTCGTTCGACGGCTTTATAATAGCCCAATACATTTCGACTCCAAAACAATTTTTCAAGGAAATTTGACAGTGTGAAGAGTAGAATATAAACTTCATTTTTTTCTAATTTTGGCGTGCCGGAGTCTACAGCAGTTCTATGATCTTGGGCCGCCAAATTATAATTGATAACGTTGCTGTCAATTTCCTATGTCACATTCGATGATAAAAATGTGTTTTTTTTATAGTTTTTATTTACTCTATTTTCAGTGCAAACATGTTATGAATATTGATCAATGACCTTGCATTAATGCATATATGCTCCAAATAATAACACTTAATGCACGAAAACTAATAAATATTAAACAGGGCATGCATCCATCATATTTTACCAAATTACTACGCCGCCATTTATTGAATGAACATTTGAAGGGTCGAACGTGTTAGCAACACAATTGCGGATAATCATTTGATGAAAACATTTTCTTAGTTTTGGAATTAGTTTCAGGATTTATGAGAAATAAGTCATCCATCACTGTCAGAGACCTGTCTGATTCGCTTGAAGGCAGGTTGTTTCCAGGGTACAGAGTGTAGAGCACGCTAGTCTGTGACAAATTTGGAGGCGTGGACTGTGTACAAAAATTACCAGTTAATCTGTTTATTCTCTTGTGAATTATCAGGGATGTTCGTTTTTTTTGTATTACAACGAAAATCAGTTCAAAGAGATATTCGAACGATCATAAAACATCGTATTTATGTTTGAGCGGTTGTTTTCGTCCGTAATTAGTTTCGTATTAATGCAAAAATTTGAACATCCAGCTCCAAAATTTAAGAAAACGTTTTAAAACAGGGTTGTTGTTTTTCTGATAAATTATTCGCTGTTTATTTCCAAATATATTTTTATTTAAACTTATGCAACCTTTTTGAATTTCAAATCACTTTTGGCAACATTGTCTGGTTCAAAAGTGATGTGTGTAGTTATGATCAAGGGTAAGTTAATACAATGGAATTTAAAAGGAATTCTTAAAGTTGTTATTTTCTCTCCTTAGTAGAATTAGCATTTCCACTGATATTCCACAGATACAACTTCATATTACATGGACAAGTTTGAAAGAATATGTCTTATTGAACAGATTATGCTATTTTAAAACATAATGATAAAGAAGGTCGAAGAGAGCAAAACGATTTTTTTAATTGTTCAATACGACTTAGATTACAACCCGTTTTCGAAGTGCAGCCGAATTGTTACATCTTGTCTGTGAAAGTGTAAAACGGCAATTTTTTAACATTGTTAAGCGCGGTACTTAATACAGGCCAATTTGCGTGTTCAGTTGTTGAATATGTAGAATATAATTTTATGAATTAATACATAGTTGTTTGTTGTCTCTTATTCGTTCCACCTGAAATATGATAGTTCAAGTATGTCTTGAATACAAACATTGAACCACTTAAATAAAAATGGTGTTATTAAAACCTACGGATGCAATTTTCATGCAAATAATATGACTTATTAAGATATTAAGTAACTGAAAAAAAAACGACTTTTAGAAGCAGTGAACCAGTCAAAGAATTATTCCTCAATATTTTCTCCGTAAAATGGTAAGAAAAATTAAAAAACCTAAAGAGCAAAACACACAACACCGTCATCAATACCTCTATTTAAAGTTGAATATTGTCAGTATTTAGCGAACACAAAAAGATACATTTAGTGATAATGCGTTCTTTCTGTGATCATCATTAAAACATGTCAATTTAATGCCAGGCGAAATCCCCCATAGTGGTCGTTCAATTCAGATTATGCACACATATAACGGTAAAAAGACATTTATTGTGTTCACGGAGCTGGGTTGCAAAGTCTCGCACTCTATGAACTTCCACAAGTTAATAAACAATCTCAGAAATACTTCTGTCTGACATTCATCTTGGACATTTAACTCGGCTATAAAACATTGATTGATGAGTTTTCAGTTTGGCCGTGTTCAATATTAATGCGTTCCTTTCCCCCTACATTTGTGTTACGGATTTGCATTTGCTAGTCAACGCCGAATCGGTTTAAACAAAAATAATTTCAACATAACATTTTAAATTTTCTGGTAAATAAAGTTTGAACTTAATCAAAGAAAATACTGCGATAATAATAGACTAATGGTAGGCAAGTAACATTTGCACAATACAAAATGATGACGTACATGCTAGAACGTACATGTGGATTCTATTTATTCACTATTGTCAAGATAATAGTTTCGTTACATCCAAGTCTCATGGCTGCTGCTCTAAAGTTAGTGTTAAAGGTAAATTTCCGTTTTCATTATCGGGCGATGAGTACTACTGATTGTGTTATTATTTGCTTTGCTTTGCAGAATTGCCAGACAGTTTTCTTTCTCAATATGTTCTTTTATAGCAATGTTTTGCTGTCCTAAGAGGACCATAGTTTCAATGATTCCGTACAGCACTTGCCGGTTTCGCTCTCCTGTGCATTTGCTAGACGATGAAGAATTCTGATTAATGCCATTCCAGTGGATACATAAACAAAGTATCCCGCAAGTACGTTTTAGTCACTGTGATTTATAGACAATGCAAAGCTAAACACAAGCTTTGAAAATTATTTCAAGTCATTTACTTCAGTGCTTATGAATCTGATTTATCTCTCACCGTTTCAAAACAACAGACAACAAGCACAGAACACAGAATCATTCTTCAATAAGAAACGTAACCAAGTGAACTCGTCCAGCCAGATAGCATTGATGGTTGTTGACTGTTTACCGTGAAGATCAATTACATGCGACCAGCATTTGCGTGCTTATTATGTCCTAGTAAAAAGCACACAAAATACCCAATGGCATTGTCTTTCTATGTTTACGTATAAATAGGGACGAGATCAGTATTTAAACGAAAATAACTATGAGCTTGCTTAAAGGCACACTGGTCAAAGCAAAGCATATACTCAGAGGCACACAATGCTAGACACGTTATCAACATATGCTGTGTATGTGGTTTAACATTGTTTTTGGTGTTTATATTGTGGATGTGGTGTTTATATGTTTGTGTCTCTAGTAAATTGTCATTTGAGCCCTGCCTTGTTTCCCTAAACAGGGTTTATTTTTGGATTTTCGACTCGACTAGTGTATTTGTCATTGTATTATTAGAACGGTCATTGAAATGACAAAGATTCATTGTTTTTAAATAAATTGAGACTTCATTGGTAATTGTCACATTCTATTAATATTCGAAATTGATCGTATGTTGTAACGATACAAAGAATACTTCCATGTATTAGGAAACAAAGAAACATCTAAATATCTTATTGTTGTACCTTTAATTCATATAATAATAAGTGTTGATATTATTATTATTATTATTATTATTTATTTTTTATCATTATCATTATTATTATCATTATTATTATTATCATCATTATTATTATTATTATTATTATAGGTTAGCACACAAAAACATTCGATTGAAGGTGCGCATATTCACATGAAAAACGGGATGTGGGTAATGAAATACGTTTATGGTAAAACCTGCCATTGTCAAATTTAAGAAATGTTTCTCTTGTTTCAAAAGCGTTCTAAATGAATTTTGCAATCAATACGATTCTGTGTTTTGAGTATTCAAACTAATGTTGAAGGCTTCCGTAGGGATTTCTGTAATTCATGTAGATTTTAAATATTCTTTTTGAAACTCTGTATACAATGGGTTAACCATAAACATGTGAACTTCGTCTTCATTTACATACAAATATGTATACAGCGTTAGTAATTAACATGACTGTAAACAGTTCTAGCTATTAACCATAATGTACCTTCAAGTAATTTTACACACCAACCATGAACAGATAGTGAGTTTTTCTTGAGTAGTGGTAGTTTTAGTAGTAGTTTGTTTATGCGGTTCATAAAATACGGATTGGCATTAAAATATCTAAGTCCAAAGAGAAATGAGAGTTTACTTAAGGGATTTTTTTAAATATTCGTAGTCTGGAAAGCTTGCTACTCAATTTAACCACGTTGAAAGGTTGAAAGGTCTCGAATGTAGAATTTCAATAATAGGGAGAGCGACTTGAATCAATTAATAGAGTCATTGTTCGTCATTCCAATTTCCATCCACAAAATAATCACCAATTACGCAATATCATAGCTACCAGTGTCAGATACACATATTATATTGCATAGTAAATGATTCTTAAGTGAATGGAATAATGTACAATGACTTCGAGCATGGTCATATCAAATTTATTGCAAAAAATAAGATTAAACTTTTCCCAAAATTTGGGCCACAATGTTTTTACCGGAAGCCGCAATTTTGATTGATTTTTTTGAAACCAGTGCTAGACCGGTCAATATACAGTAAAAATCTCAACACAACGATATATTCTCTTTACTAAAAATACTGCGTTAGAAAAATATAATTGATTATATTTCAGCTTTCACAAAAGCTAAATACTTCAAAAATTCAGGTTCGATATAAAAAGAAATAAACACATTTTCAAAACTATTGGTGCGTTAAATCTGCGGAACAAAACATCAATTTGGTGTAGCTTTAATGTTTTATAATACTTATATTGTTCAAGGCTCTATTCAATCGAACATCGAGGTCAAGAGCAACGAGACTCATTTATTGTTAAAATAAAAATAAGTTCAGATTTTTTTCTGAGCCCCTGAACAAGGCAGTGTTTTAAATCGGTATAAGCTAGTGAAATATGTTAAGGATATCGTAATATATTTGTTAAAAAGTCTGAAGAAGATAATTATATATGAAACACAAAATGATTTCACAAGATTAATAAGACCTTGTAAATGAAAACCTTAAAAAAATTCAGTGACATTTAAGGAATGAATTAAGCAAAATGATGAATTTAAGCAATCGAAAGTAGTTTATCAAAATTGTCGAGGGAGCAGTGAGGACACAATTATACGAAAACAGATGGAAAGGTCACCTGTAAAGCACGACAAACAAAGACCGAATAAATTAAGCACGATTTTCAAACAGACATATCGCAATCAATCAGATCTTATAAAAAAGTTCAATAGAAAGAAGTTAAATGTAAACTTATAAATATTCAATAATTAGCTACTTTATAATAAAAATATAACAATCAATGCGTTATAACTTTGTGGGGTTAGAACACATTGTAAGTTATCGGTATTCAGATAATAAAACCCAACACTTATTAGCCTAATATGTTGAATAATCTCTTTTATTTGACGATTTAACGGTTATAAGGTAATAACAACTTAAGCAAATATATCTTTCTTAGGCTGAAGTGGATATTCTATTAACATACCAGAGACGTGTAAGGTAACGATTACATACGATGGTTCTGACACTTGCGATCTCAACGAGAAAACCCTTCAAGGAAACAATCGGAACATATAAATTAACCAAACCATTCCAAGGCGGTAAGCCGAACAGTTCTGATGCAAGAAGTAATCACACTGATTAATGATAATGTATTAGCTGTCTCCTGTGCTCTGTATGTGTGTGTGTGTGTTTTACTTTCAATGTGTGCCATCAGACAAGATCATGGGAAGCTTTTGGCTTCAACATAACCTTAGGAGTAATTAAGGTAACATTGCATTGATTAGTGATAAATCATCCCGCTCTGCTTTCCAAATCAATCGTCATAAGGGCCTCATTTTACATTTTAACTCTTTAACATAATTATGATGTCAAACTAAATGATCTAAAACTGAATAAAGGCCGGATGCCTTTGTACAAATAAACTTTAAACCTGATAAAGATGAAAAATACATGAAAATGTGTAGAGCACCAAAATCGAAATACTAGTTGTTCGTAAGTTAGGGTACGATTAGCTGCAATAAGTTGTCATGTGAGAACTGACTGATTCAATACAATCGTATACGATAATGGGTTACTAGTAGTTGACCCGATGTTGGATATATGGGGCAAAGGGAATCATATCCTTTGATAGAGAAGATCGAACCCGATATGGTTGCCTGCTCCTCCTGTAGGTCATAACGGGCTATCTTCTATCATCGTCAAGTCTGTATCATTTCACTAACCTTTTTCAGAAACATATTTCTTCAAAAACAATCATTCTGTCAAACAAAAGAAAAAAAACTAATCCGCCTTTTTAGCCAAAACTCTCAAGTTAATATGTGTATCATTCATTATACTTTTTGTTAAATAATTGTTAAATAATTATACAATACAATTCTTGAAAGTGGTCGTAGTAACGAGTAAGTCAGTTTCTCGAGTTAGTCGTGGTTTAAACTTACATGAACATTTTTTTGAAACAAAGTGCAAGATGACCGCATACGCTCAAGGGAAAAAGAGGGTCGAGCAGATGTGGTGTAATCTTTGGAAAAGTATAGATGATTTTGTTAAGTAATACAAAATGTGCTTGTATTTGTATGCATTTTTTTAACTCTCTTCTTTATACTTAACATCTTTTCAGTAAAGAAAATTACCTTAATTTCATACGGAGAAGCTTTTGAAAATATAAATTATTGCGCTCAGGAAAAACAAAGACAAATGTAAAATATAAATTTAATTTGGCCGAAATAATGGGCTGCTAGATTGTAAATGAAATTAACATAGATATAAAGTTTTGTCAAAAGCAGCCAAAAATCCTCAATACAAGGATACACTACATCAGAAAGCATAATAAAGTAAAAAACAACAACATAATATAACATTCAATATCCTTAAATAAAAGAGGGAAGAAAAGGGGGTAACTATGTAAGCAAAGATAAAATTGAGAACTTGTTCGACAAAACTAAATAAAAGAATCGGGCGGGAGGGAGGGAAAAAACACACGTCCGAACCGGATTAAAACTAGAGAACAAGTGAGAAAGGCGCCAAAATAAAGAAGGGCGGACAATTAAACATTCGGCGCTGAGAAAGAGTTCCATCCCTTGATAATTATTAAACTTTCTCAAAATTAGTTAGATAATGTTTAACACTCATACTCTATGTCATATATTGTACGTCATGCTCTATATGTAAATACCCGTAGTGCCTTTGATTTTCCGGAATATAAAATGTGACTATTTTTAATTTTGCCTTATGTGCTTCAAAAAATGTCCATGATCAAATGCTGTATAAAATGAAATTGATTTAATTAAAATCGTAACACGCATTATTTAACTTATGGCTTTTATTCAGTAAATTATATATTTCATTTGGAATGACTTATTTAATAAGATGTTCGTAATATTAAAAAATTCAATGCATCTCGCAACCTTCGAAAAAATGGATCTCGCGGCCGCCTTTGTTTTCTAGGATCGCGATTTTACGAAATTATTCTCAATAAATTGTTTTCTATACACCGTATGCGTGTAGAGGAACGATACATTTGATTGTATGTAGATCGTACAGACAATTAGAATAGTTTGCACTTATTTGTTAGCACTGCTCAATGGTTGGAACTCATTTTAGTTTCAAACTTTGTGCGTTTAAAACGATTCGGTTTTGGCCATGAAGATAACATGTAATATTTCACTTTTTATTTGGATAAGAGAAAGGATAGAGACATGCCATATGCTTCAATTTGTGTTGGAGTAAAAAAAGCATTGTTTCATTTATTCATGATAAGCAATTGTTTTGTGACAAGCAAAGTTGTATTACAGTGTTTTGTTCATTTTCCAAATAGAACTCTTCAATTTGGGTGTCAGCCATTTCTTATTTTCGCATTCTTTTGGCGAAAAGGAGAAAATGCAACAAATGCCCCAAACGGTTGGATAAAAATGGGCCAGAAAAGTACTATCAATGCATTTTCGCTTTTTCCTGTAAGCCACGTTGCGAATTTTGTCGTACTTTGGCAGCGAACTAGCAAAGACACGAACAAGTGTTACTACCGTTTTCGCATGCAAAATCATGCCTTTTCAAGCCGGTGTATGAGTGTGCCTTAAAAACGCACCGAACCAAGGTTAAACAACTTGAACATGCATTTATTGAATGAAATGTCTGTATTATAAGAAAGATTTGAAACAATTCGGATATGCGCAAGCCCTCATGTGAGTAATGTATGCTCATGTTAGAATATATTTTAATGATAAACGCTGAGATAAGAATCTCAACGCTAAATGTAATAATTGAAACAATTTCCTTCTTCTAATCAAATCACAATTATTTTGATAACGTGATTACTCGATAGTACGCACGTGACATCATCAGTGATTTTTGTATACCTAACTTAACGTCTTAAAATATATTTTAAGGGAATCAAGAGGAAATATTCATTTGTTTTTAATGCTTTAGATAGAAAAAGTCTTTATTTACAAAAAACGGAGCGATATGTACTTTCTGACCAATTGAAATAAAACAATGAACTATGACAAATGTCAAACAAAGATATAAACAACCACGATGTTTGTATACAGCAAGCACATGGTGTAGCAAGTGCTTAAAATGTTTGTGACTTTTTAAGAACGGGATATTTCATATTGCAAAACATAAAACTAACTTTTGTCTATGAGCAGTTGTTTTGTTTTTAAGCATCCTATTTTCGAAAGTCTTTAAAACCTTTTTAAACCTGACTTTAGGCTTTTATTATTTTTGAAACACAAGGAAAAACAAATTGTAGTCTGCAGGCATTCTTTTGGAGGAAAATTGACACTGATACTAATAACACACGGCATATTTCCTGTTTGGGAACATTCAAAATTGAAATATGAGACTGGTTTCATAAAATCCTATTACGAACGACAGAAATTGTCCTTTTGATCGATTTAAGAATGAAAAAATGCTTTATAGATAGCTCCTTACACAAAACCTTTTAGATTATGTGACATTTACAATCGGTTATCTGATTTTATTCAATCAATTCAAATGGGAGGAAGACCAAAGGTTTACAAAACACGCATTTTATAAAGACGAAATAACATGTAATTTGTCATGTCGGTTTAATGCTATTTGGACATCACGTGGCTTTAATGCTTTTTTGATATCGTGTGGGTTTACTGCTATTTGGACATCACGTGGGTTTAATGCTTTTTGGACATCGTGTGGGTTTAATGCTAATTGGACATCATGTTGGTTCAATGCTATTTTGACATCATGTGGGTTTAATGCTATTTGGGCATTATGTGGGTTTAATGTTATTTGAACATCATGTGGGTTTAATGCTTTTTGAACATCATGTGGGTTTAATTCTTTTTGAACATCATGTGGGTTTAATGCTTTTTTGACATCGTGTGGGTTTAATGCTTTTTGGACATCATGTGGGTTTGATGCTTTTTGAACATCATGTGGGTTTAATGCTTTTTGAACATAATGTGGGTTTAATGCTATTTGGACGACTTGTGGGTTTAATGCTTTTTGGACATCATGTGGGTTTAATGCTTTTTGAACATCATTTGGGTTTAATGCTTTATGAACATCATGTGGGTTTAATGCTTTTTAAACATCATGTGGGTTTAACGCTTTTTGAACATCATGTGGATTTAATGACTTTTGGACATCATGTGGGTTTAATGCTTTTTAAACATCATGTGGGTTTAATGCTTTTTGAACACCATGTGGGTTTTATGCTATTTGGATATCATGTGGGTTTAATGCTTTTTGAACATCATGTGGGTTTAATGCTTTTTGAACATCATGTGGGTTTAATGCTATTTGGACGACATGTGGGTTTAATGCTTTTTGGACATCACGTGGGTTTAATGCTTTTTGCACATCATGTGGGTTTAATGCTTTTTGAACATCTTGTGGGTTTAATGCTATTTGGACGACATGTGGGTTTAATGCTTTTTGGGCATTATGTGGGTTTAATGCTTTTTGGACATCATGTGGGTTTAATGGTTTTTGAACATCATGTGGGTTTAATGCTATTTGGATATCATGTGAGTTTAATGCTATATGGAAATCATGTGGGTTTAATGCTATTTGGACACCATGTTGGTTTAGTGCTATATGGACATCATGTTGGTTTAATGCTTTATGGACATCATGTTTGTTTAGTGTTATTTGGACATCATGTGGATTTAATGCTTTTTGTACATCATGTGGGTTTAATGCTATTTGGACATCAAGTGGGTTTAATGTTTTTTGGACATCGTGTGGGTTTAATGCTATTTAAATATCATGTGGGTTTAATTCTTTATGGAAATCATGTGGGTTTAATGCTATTTGGACACCATGTTGGTTTATTGCTATTTGGACATCATGTGGGTTTAATGCTATTTGGACATCATGTTGGTTTATTGCTATTTGGACATCACGTGGGTTTAATGCTTTTTTGACATCGTGTGAGTTTACTGCTATTTGGACATCACGTGGGTTTAATGCTTTTTTGACATCGTGTGGGTTTAATGCTAATTGGACATCATGTTGGTTCAATGCTATTTTGACATTATGTAGGTTTAATGCTTTTTGGACATCATGTGGGTTTAATGGTTTTTGAACATCATGTGGGTTTAATGCTATTTGGATATCATGTGAGTTTAATGCTATATGGAAATCATGTGGGTTTAATGCTATTTGGACACCATGTTGGTTTAGTGCTATATGGACATCGTGTTGGTTTAATACTATTTGGACATCATGTTGATTTAGTGTTTTTGGACATCACGTGGGTTTAATGCTTTTTGTACATCATGTGGGTTTAATGGTATTTGGACATCAAGTGGGTTTAATGGTTTTTGGACATCGTGTGGGTTTAATGCTATTTAGAGATCATGTGGGTTTTATGCTTTATGGAAATCATGTGGGTTTAATGCTATTTGGACACCATGTTGGTTTATTGCTATTTGGACATCATGTGGGTTTAATGCTATTTGGACATCATGTTGGTTTATTGCTATTTGGACATCACGTGGGTTTAATGCTTTTTTGACATCGTGTGAATTTACTGCTATTTGGACATCACGTGGGTTTAATGCTTTTTGGACATCGTGTGGGTTTAATGCTAATTGGACATCATGTTGGTTCAATGCTATTTTGACATCACGTGGGTTTAATGCTATTTTGACATCATGATGGTTTAATGCTAATTGGACATCATGTTAGTTCAATGCTATTTTGACATCACGTGGGTTTATTGCTATTTTGACATCATGTTGGTTTAATGCTTATTGGACATAATGGTGGTTCAATGCTATTTTGACATCACGTGGGTTTAATGCTATTTTGACATCATGTGGGTTTAATGCAAATTGGACATCATGTTGGTTCGATGCTATTTTGACATCACGTGGGTTTAATGCTATTTTGACATCATGTTGGTTTAATGCTATTTAGACATCATTTGGGTTTAATGCTTTTTGGACATCGTGTGGGTTTAATGCTAATTGGACATCGTGTTGGTTCAATGCTATTTTGATATCATGTGGTTTTAATGCTATTTTGACATCCTGTGGGTTTAATGTTATTTGGACATCATGTTGGTTCAATGCTATTTTGACATCACGTGGGTTAAATGCTATTTTGGGCATTATGTGGGTTTAATGCTACTTGGTTTAATGCTATTTAGACATCATGTGGGTTTAATGCTTTTTGGACATCGTGTGGGTTTAATGCTATTTTGACATGATGTGGTTTTAATGCTTTTTTGACATCATGTGGGTTTAATGTTATTTGGACATCATGTTGGTTTAATGCTATCTTGATATCATGTAGGTTTGATGCTATTTTGGGCATTATGTGGGTTTAATGCTTCTTGGTTTAATGCTATTTAGACATCATGTGGGTTTAATGCTTTTTGAACATCGTGTGGGTTTAATGCTAATTGGACATCGTGTGGTTTTAATGCTAATTGGGCATCCTGTTGATTCAATGCTATCTTGACATCATGTAGGTTTAATGCTATTTGACATCATGTGGATTTAATGCTATTTTGACATCATGGATGTTTAATGCTATTTTGACATCATGTGGGTTTAATGCTATTTTGGGCATCATGTGGGTTTAATGCTATTTTAACATCATGTGGGTTTAATGTTTTTTGGACATCGTGTGGGGGTAATGCTATTTAGATATCATGTGGGTTTAATGCTTTATGGAAATCATGTGGGTTTAATGCTATTTGGACACCATGTTGGTTTATTGCTATTTGGACATCATGTGGGTTTAATGCTATTTGGACATCATGTTGGTTTATTGCTATTTAGAAATCACGTGGGTTTAATACTTTTTTGACATCGTGTGAGTTTACTGCTATTTGGACATCACGTGGGTTTAATGCTTTTTTGACATCGTGTGGGTTTAAAGCTAATTGGACATCATGTTGGTTCAATGCTATTTTGACATTATGTAGGTTTAATGCTTTTTGGACATCATGTGGGTTTAATGGTTTTTGAACATCATGTGGGTTTAATGCTATTTGGATATCATGTGAGTTTAATGCTATATGGAAATCATGTGGGTTTAATGCTATATGGACACCCTGTTGGTTTAGTGCTATATGGACATCGTGTTGGTTTAATACTATTTAGACATCATGTTGGTTTAGTGTTATTTGGACATCACGTGGGTTTAATGCTTTTTGTACATCATGTGGGTTTAATGCTATTTGGACATCAAGTGGGTTTAATGGTTTTTGGATATCGTGTGGGTTTAATGCTATTTAGATATCATAGGGGTTTAATGCTTTATGGAAATCATGTGGGTTTAATGCTATTTGGACACCATGTTGGTTTATTGCTATTTGGACATCATGTGGGTTTAATGCTATTTAGATATCATGTTGGTTTATTGCTATTTGGACATCACGTGGGTTTAATGCTTTTTTGACATCGTGTGAGTTTACTGCTATTTGGACATCACGTGGGTTTAATGCTTTTTGGACATCGTGTGGGTTTAATGCTAATTGGACATCATGTTGGTTCAATGCTATTTTGACATCACGTGGGTTTAATGCTATTTTGACATCATGTGGGTTTAATGCTAATTGGACATCATGTTAGTTCAATGCTATTTTGACATCACGTGGGTTTAATGCTATTTTGACATCATGTTGGTTTAATGCTTATTGGACATAATGGTGGTTCAATGCTATTTTGACATCACGTGCGTTTAATGCTATTTTAACATCATGTGGGTTTAATGCAAATTGGACATCATGTTGGTTCAATGCTATTTTGACATCACGTGGGTTTAATGCTATTTTGACATCATGTTGGTTTAATGCTATTTAGACATCATTTGGGTTTAATGCTTTTTGGACATCGTGTGGTTTTAATGCTAATTGGACATCGTGTTGGTTCAATGCTATTTTGATATCATGTGGTTTTAATGCTATTTTGACATCTTGTGGGTTTAATGTTACTTGGACATCATGTTGGTTCAATGCTATTTTGACATCACGTGGGTTAAATGCTATTTTGTGCATTATGTGGGTTTAATGCTACTTGGTTTAATGCTATTTAGACATCATGTGGGTTTAATGCTTTTTGGACATCGTGTGGGTTTAATGCTATTTTGACATCATGTGGTTTTAATGCTTTTTTGACATCATGTGGGTTTAATGTTATTTGGACATCATGTTGGTTTAATGTTATTTGGACATCATGTTGGTTTAATGCTATCTTGATATCATGTAGGTTTGATTCTATTTTGGGCATTATGTGGGTTTAATGCTTCTTGGTATAATGCTATTAAGACATCATGTGGGTTTAATGCTTTTTGAACATCGTGTGGGTTTAATGCTAATTGGACATCGTGTGGGTTTAATGCTATTTTGACATCATGTGGTTTTAATGCTTTTTTGACATCATGTGGGTTTAATGTTATTTGGACATCATGTTGATTCAATGCTATTTTGACATCATGTGGGTTTAATGGTATCTTGACATCATGTAGGTTTAATGCTATTTGACATCATGTGGGTTTAATGCTATTTTGACATCATGGATGTTTAATGCTATTTTGACATCATGTGGGTTTAATGCTATTTTGGGCATCATGTGGGTTTAATGCTATTTTAACATCATGTGGGTTTAATGCTTTTTGGACATCGTGTGGGTTTAATGCTATTTAGATATCATGTGGGTTTAATGCTTTATGGAAATCATGTGGGTTTAATGCTATTTGGACACCATGTTGGTTTATTGCTATTTGGACATCATGTGGGTTTAATGCTATTTGGACATCATGTTGGTTTATTGCTATTTGGACATCACGTGGGTTTAATGCTTTTTTGACATCGTGTGAGTTTACTGCTATTTGGACATCACGTGGGTTTAATGCTTTTTTGACATCGTGTCGGTTTAATGCTAATTGGACATCTTGTTGGTTCAATGCTATTTTGACATTATGTAGGTTTAATGCTTTTTGGACATCATGTGGGTTTAATGGTTTTTGAACATCATGTGGGTTTAATGCTATTTGGATATCATGTGAGTTTAATGCTATATGGAAATCATGTGGGTTTAATGCTATTTGGACACCATGTTGGTTTAGTGCTATATGGACATCGTGTTGGTTTAATACTATTTGGACATCATGTTGGTTTAGTGTTATTTGGACATCACGTGGGTTTAATGCTTTTTGTACATCATGTGGGTTTAATGCTATTTGGACATCAAGTGGGTTTAGTGGTTTTTGGACATCGTGTGGGTTTAATGCTATTTAGATATCATGTGGGTTTAATGCTTTATGGAAATCATGTGGGTTTAATGCTATTTGGAAACCATGTTCGTTTAATGCTATTTGGACATCATGTTGGTTTATTGCTATTTGGACATCACGTGGGTTTAATGCTTTTTTGACATCGTGTGAGTTTACTGCTATTTGTACATCACGTGGGTTTAATGCTTTTTGGACACCGTGTGGGTTTAATGCTAATTGGACATCATGTTGGTTCAATGCTATTTTGACATTTCGTGGGTTTAATGCTATTTTGACATCATGTGGGTTTAATGCTAATTGGACATCATGTTAGTTCAATGCTATTTTGACATCATGTGGGTTTAATGCTATTTTGACATCATGTTGGTTTAATGCTTATTGGACATAATGGTGGTTCAATGCTATTTTGACATCACGTTGGTTTAATGCTATTTTGACATCATGTGGGTTTAATGCAAATTGGACATCATGTTGGTTCAATGCTATTTTGACATCACGTGGGTTTAATGCTATTTTGACATCATGTTGGTTTAATGCTATTTAGACATCATTTGGGTTTAATGCTTTATGGACATCGTGTGGGTTTAATGCTAATTGGACATCATGTTGGTTCAATGCTATTTTGATATCATGTGGTTTTAATGTTATTTTGACATCCTGTGGGTTTAATGTTATTTGGACATCATGTTGGTTCAATGCTATTTTGACATCACGTGGGTTAAATGCTATTTTGGGCATTATGTGGGTTTAATGCTACTTGGTTTAATGCTATTTAGACATCATGTGGGTTTAATGCTTTTTGGACATCGTGTGGGTTTAATGCTATTTTGACATCATGTGGTTTTAATGCTTTTTTGACATCATGTGGGTTTAATGTTATTTGGACATCATGTTGGTTTAATGTTATTTGGACATCATGTGGGTTTAATGCTATTTGGACATCATGTTGGTTTATTGCTATTTGGACATCACGTGGGTTAAATGCTTTTTTGACATAGTGTAAGTTTACTGCTATTGGACATCACGTGGGTTTAATGCTTTTTTGACATCGTGTGGGTTTAATGCTAATTGGACATCATGTTGGTTCAATGCTATTTTGACATTATGTAGGTTTAATGCTTTTTGGACATCATGTGGGTTTAATGGTTTTTGAACATCATGTGGGTTTAATGCTATTTGGATATCATGTGAGTTTAATGTTATATGGAAATCATGTGGGTTTAATGCTATTTGGACACCATGTTGGTTTAGTGCTATATGGACATCGTGTTAGTTTAAAACTATTTGGATATCATGTTGGTTTAGTGTTATTTGGACATCAAGTGGGTTTAATGCTTTTTGTACATCATGTGGGTTTAATGCTATTTGGACATCAAGTGGGTTTAATGGTTTTTGGACATCGTGTGGGTTTAATGCTATTTTGATATCATGTGGGTTTAATGCTTTATGGAAATCATGTGGGTTTAATGCTATTTGGACACCATGTTGGTTCATTGCTATTTGGACATCATGTGGGTTTAATGCTATTTGGACATCATGTTGGTTTATTGCTATTTGGACATCACGTGGGTTTAATGCTTTTTTGACATCGTGTGAGTTTACTGCTATTTGGACATCACGTGGGTTTAATGCTTTTTGGACATCGTGTGGGTTTAATGCTAATTGGACATCATGTTGGTTCAATGCTATTTTGACATCACGTGGGTTTAATGCTATTTTGACATCATGTGGGTTTAATGCTAATTGGACATCATGTTAGTTCAATGCTATTTTGACATCACGTGGGTTTAATGCTATTTTGACATCATGTTGGTTTAATGCTTATTGGACATAATGGTGGTTCAATGCTATTTTGACATCACGTGGGTTTAATGCTATTTTGACATCATGTGGGTTTAATGCAAATTGGACATCATGTTGGTTCAATGCTATTTTGACATCACGTGGGTTTAATGCTATTTTGACATCATGTTGGTTTAATGCTATTTAGACATCATTTGGGTTTAATGCTTTTTGGACATCGTGTGGGTTTAATGCTAATTGGACATCGTGTTGGTTCAATGCTATTTTGATCAGTGGTTTTAATGCTATTTTGACATCCTGTGGGTTTAATGTTATTTGGACATCATGTTGGTTCAATGCTATTTTGATATTACGTGGGTTAAATGCTATTTTGGGCATTATGTGGTTTTAATGCTACTTGGTTTAATGCTATTTAGACATCATGTGGGTTTAATGCTTTTTGGACATCGTGTGGGTTTAATGCTATTTTGACATGATGTGGTTTTAATGCTTTTTTGACATCATGTGGGTTTAATGTTATTTGGACATCATGTTGGTTTAATGTTATTTGGACATCATGTTGGTTTAATGCTATCTTGATATCATGTAGGTTTGATGCTATTTTGGGCATTATGTGGGTTTAATGCTTCTTGGTTTAATGCTATTTAGACATCATGTGGGTTTAATGCTTTTTGAACATCGTGTGGGTTTAATGCTAATTGGACATCGTGTGGGTTTAATGCTAATTGGGCATCCTGTTGGTTCAATGCTATTTTGACATCACGTGGGTTTAATGCTATCTTGACATCATGTAGGTTTAATGCTATTTGACATCATGTGGGTTTAATGCTATTTTGACATCATGGATGTTTAATGCTATTTTGACATCATGTGGGTTTAATGCTATTTTGGGCATCATGTGGGTTTAATGCTATTTTAACATCATGTGGGTTTAATGCTTTTTGAACATCATGTGTGTTTAATATAATTTGGATATCATGTGGGTTTAATGCTATATGGAAAACATTTGGGTTTAATGCTATTTGGACACCATGTTGGTTTAATGCTATATGGACATCATGTTGGTTTAATGCTATTTGGACATCATGTTGGTTTATTGCTATTTGGACATCACGTGGGTTTAATGCTTTTTGGACATCGTTTGGGTTTAATGCTTTTTGGACATCAAGTGGGTTTAATGCTTTTTTGACATCGTGTGGGTTTAATGCTGTTTGGACATCATGTGGGTTTAATGCTATTTGGATATCATGTGGGTTTAATGCTTTATGGAAATCATGTGGGTTTAATGCTATTTGGACATCATGTTGGTTTAGTGCTATTTGGACAGCATGTTGGTTTAGTGCTATTTGGACATCACGTGGGTTTAATGCTTTTTTGGCATCGTGTGGGTTTACTGCTATTTGGACATCACGTGGGTTTAATGCTTTTTGGACATCGTGTGGGTTTAATGCTAATTGGACATCATATTGGTTTAATGTTATTTGGACAGCATGTGGGTTTAATGCTATCTTGACATCATGTAGATTTGATGCTATTTTGACATCCTGTTGGTTCAATGCTTTTTTGACATCATGTGGGTTTAATGCTATCTTGACATCGTGTATGTTTGATGCTATTTTGACATCATGTTGGCTTAATGCTATTTTGACATCATGTGGGTTTAAGATATTTGGACATCATGTTGGTTTAATACTATTTTTACATTTTGTAGGTTTAATGCTATCTGGATGTCATGTGGGTTTAATGCTATTTGTACATCATGTAGGTTTAATGTTATTTTGACATCAAGTTAAATTTATGCTATTTGTACATCATGTAGGTTTAATGCTTTCTTGACATCATATGGGTTTAATGCTATTTGGACATCATATGGGTTTAATGCTATTACGACATCATGTGGGCTTAATGCTATCTGGCCATCATGTAGGTGTAATGCTATTTGGAAATCATGTTGGTTTATTATCGAGATTATCTTATCGAACGACGGGAATTTGATCGTGGAATATGTTCTTTGTTCTTTTCGTATCCGCTGGAGGCTGGCTTAATAAAAAGTGGCGAACATATTTTTCATCGCCCCGCCAAAATGTTCGTAATTCTCATCCTTAAACGTTTAATCTAGGCAAACATTTAGCTGGAAAATACTTTTTGTTCAGTCTAAGCATCTAAATATCCAAATTGAATCTTTCTAAGGTATTTTTACGCTCCGTACTTGCTAATTATGCGACTTATACGATTTATTTTTGAAAGCCGATCTTTTCCTTGATATATTTCAACCTAGTGTATAATTTTCTCAAGACTGATCACTATTGCTGGCTGAATATAACGGGTAAGATACGTAATCACAGAAACAACATGAAAGGCCTCTTGGATATGAAAATCAAAAACAGCAAAATGTTTGCTAATAAACAAGATAATTCAGTGATTGAGAAGGACGTGCAGCGACAAAAACTACTCTATATACAAAGAAGGTGCGACTGAGTTTTATGTTACTTGGTATGTACCTTGGTCAAATGCTTTGGACATGTTGGACTATGGCCTTATGCCTCTTAACATTGTTATCATATATGTTTGGCTACTGGGCTTGTTTCGTTATCTTTCATTGTTGAAATTTACCCCCAAGTGGAAGATTTCAGTAGAATGATTTATATTTCGTGTTGTCTGTCTTTCAATTTGTCCGTCGGTCTATCTCTTCAACCTTCCCGCCTTCCATAGCCATTTCTATGTACATGTATCTTCTGGACGAAAAGTATTGAAAATTCAAGAGTGTATAAACATAGTGCGCTGGTACATGTGCAAGTTTTATCTGGATCCGTTCAGTAACAGAAGAGTAACTGCCCTTTAAATATAGCAAAGAGCTAGAACGTGTCCGTCCGAACTGTATTAGTTATTGACAAAATTTAAAGGAGTTTATGTAAAATGTATATGACTATAAAATGATGGTTGCAGGCGTAAGATTCATCGTGACAAGTTTTGTATCAAAGGAGTTATTGCCCTTCAAGTAATGCAAAAGCAACAATTTCTGTTAAATGTGTGTTATTTAAGGACAGATGATAATGAAATTTGCATGACATGTGTATACATTTAATGCATTGCTGCATGTGTAACATTCGTATGAACTGGGTCAGCAACGCTAAAAGTGATTTCTTTTGACTTTATGTAAACAGCTGCATGACAGAAACTACATAACGTATGTACAACCTAACTATAAGATTTATTGCCGTTTACTTAATGAACTTATCATACTTTTTCGTTTGAAACCAGAACTATTGTTTATATTTTTGACGCAAACATCAATCAATCAATGTTATAAAGAAATTGTGAGCTCACAAGAGCCAATCTAATTTAAAAGATTTTACAGAATTCATATTCATTATACCCTCTTGTTTTTTAGTAGAGTACTCTCTATGGATATTTGCTTAAATTTGAATCTTGAATTTTTTGGTTTCTCGACCATGAATCATTTGTCAAGGGATCAATTCTCTAATGTTCTTGTTTCAAAATACTTGAAAATAGATATCCCTTGATAAGTCAGTATGTATCATGACTTATGATTTATATATAACAATGGTGAGAACGTACGTCATGCGCGATAATTATGTTACAATGATTCCACGCGGTCTGGGGAAACGTAAACAAACCGGGTATTTTTCAATCTTGACACTATTTCCCGACCTCGTTTCATAAACAGGAACAGCGCAACAAACAACTCTATATTATTTGTATGCACGGTAATGGTTCATTCTTGGAGTAACTCTTCGTATAAGCCTAAATATGTAAAACAAAGTTTTTTTGTGGATATCGTTTCTTGTGGACGGAATTATATTTAATAAGTTACAGTCAACGGAAAACGGAAATGTATGTATTTTAGACTTCGCGATCTCGCTACAATGCTCTCTTGATCTTGTAAAATGTTCGTTGCACTTTTTACGCTCAAGATCTGTATAGAAAATTGTCAAAAGTGATTCCACGCCGGCGTTAGAAATAAAGTGGCGGTAATTCAAGATGCTTTTCGTGATGAACACGTTAACGTTGCATGTCAGTTAGTATTTTACTAGCTAAACAGCGTTTTGGACCTCTATAAACAACTTCGCATTTTCAGTTTATAAAAAAATGTCTGATGACGATAGAATTGATTAGCTAACAAACAAGTAAAATAGTGTATCTATATAAGCGTGTATATGTTGTGGGTTTCTCTTAATGAACATTTTAACCTAAGAATACTCCGTAAATGTACCGGCAATGTAATTTACGAACGGTCAAGTAAAATATTTGGGTTACTTATCCGTGGGCTTGTAAGGATTTTCAGAATTTCGCCATTACTGATAAATAGCCTCTTTGTTGCCTGGAAGAAATGCTACACTTTACTTCAGTAATGTTGAATTATGATGCTTTTTCAGCTATGTCATACAAATTTGGCATGTGCGGAAAAAGCTACGGTAATGCTCCAGGGACATGCCAAATTAAGTCCATGCTTAACGTTTCATGTCAATTTGAAAGAACGAAAGAAATAATGATCTCCAACTTGCACAACGTCACACATAAACTGGATTAAATATATAAGAATGTTACTTTAACTGTTTTTTTATTTCCGTTTTGCAATATGTCTAGGGGTTTTTTTATAATTGTTTGGTTTATGTTAGTCTAAATTCGATTTTCTTTTCCTCCGCAAAACAAATCAAAACCATTGTTAAAAAAAACTTGCAATTCAAAAACATTATCGGTGATGAAAACTCAAGTTATGACTTCAAGTCGGTCTGGTATCTTTTTAGACAATCGGACTGTTCTATACTGGTCTGCAGTGTAAAAAGTCCAATAACTTTTTCAAAAGATTCAGAGAGCATTTCAGTGAGATTGTGCTGCTTAAAATGCAAATAAATATATTCTATGATGATTAACTAAAGAAAACTCCGTCCGCAGGGAACCATATCTAGGAGTCTACTTATTCCATTTCAATATTTATGCAAAAAGACTCATAACAATAGTTACCTTTAAAAATGAACAATACCCTGCTTACAATAGATATGGAGGTGTTCGTTCCGCAATGTCGGGAAATAGTGTTAAAAATGAAAAATATCTTTTGTTTTTTGTTTGTTAACGTTTTCCTAGATTGGGTGGATCGTTGTAGGAGGTGTGCGTGACGTGTGTCCCTACCATTGTTTCATTAAACAAGGGAATTGTAATTTGAATATTTCCTCTCCTCGACGGAAATAGCTTTGGAATTAATATTTCCCCTGCAATCCGTTATTACTGCTCGTTCGCTATGATTTTGAATTTATAGTTTAAACTGAAATATATGGTTACCCTTGGAACCTGGAGTAGTTTTAAACATTATTTCTTATAGCCTTATTGTTCAATCGATAACACAAAGAAGTAAATTTAGTTTGATAAATAACCATAACGTTTCCTTTCATTCATTTAAAGCTCATAATCAGGCTGTGTATCTGGTTCATATCATTTCGTGTTTTTTTCTCCCTTTTTATTGATTTTGGGAATAGACACCTTTCGTTTGATAGAACCCACAACATATTCACTGAGGGTCGGACAATTAGAAGTGGAAACACATGGTACTATCTAAAAAAAATATTGCATTTTTTACTATAGCCTTTAATTTCTAAACTGTACGTGATCTTCTAGTATTTGAAAAAGTGTCCATTTTACGAGTTATAAGATTTTTGTTCAAGAATTGCAGTAATGCTCAAAAAAGAACAGAAATCTCGTTAAGCACGAATTTGTCTTCAAACGCTGTAGCTGTAAATGGTTTCTAATTTTTTTCCTTTTATACACACCTACACTACTTGCTAAGTGGTACTAAAATGGGCTCGTTACGCCATTGTCACAATTCATCAACAACTTTTTTATTGAGAGGATTCATTCTGACGGTGTGTTTTAGGAAATTATTTTGGATGTATACTTATCGGATTTCGTTTTTTTTCCTATAATCAGGTTTCAGCACCGGGCGTTGACCGAAACAAGATATTAATAGAATAGTACTATTAATCCGCTTACAGCAAGGCAATGACCAGGCCTCAGTTTCCCGAAACTACTAAGTATTCACTCAATTTAACAACTTTACTGCCTTGCATTGTTGAAAACGATGATTGTTTTGTACTCAGTTATAATCATATTCTTTCATAGAGAGTTTATTAATATAGATTTTTGGACAACATGTTGAAAGAAAAGTTATTTAAGAGCATGAAATATACTTGCAAAATGTTTTATAAATGTACTCAACGGTTTTGGGCATAATTTACGACCTTAACTGGGGAATAAAAGCATACAATTAGATTAAAAAAGTTAGAAGGATTTAAAAAAAAGGATAGCACCAGAATTTATTTCCTTATTCACCTTATGTTTATCTATAATATACATTGGATTTAAAAATTGTACTGGGAAACAATATAAAGTCTACGCTGGACTTAATTCCATAACAAATACATGACTAAACAAAATTAATATACAGGCGAAAGTAATTTTCGAAAACAACATTTCATTAAAACTGCTCTTAAATAGTTGTTTCAGTACACAATGTCCTTCATAGAGCAGTTATTCCGAAATGTAGTTTTCGAAAATTTGCTTTGCCTGTATATTTTTTGTTAGTTATAACTTTGTAACGAAATAAAATTAAAGAAGCTAACGTATTTTGACAGAAATATCGCAGATGTTTATCCCATACAATATGCAATTTGTTTTTTATGTATTTTTGTTTGTTTTATTTTTCAATTACAAGCAAATTTAAACTCAGATATATTTTCACTTGATAAACATTCACAGTTTATTTGTTAGTATCGTCAATACGTATGTCCATATACCAAATACATTTGTGTTATTTTGTCTTTTAAGAAAATGTTAATAGATGCCATATAACTACTAATTTCTTTCTTGTTTCCTTAATACAATTCTCAGTGGTAATGGAAACATATTAAAACACATTTTCTGAACTACAGAGCCATTTCTGTCCCGTTGATACTGTTCAAATTGGTATAACCGGTTTTGTATAAGTATACTCGCATTATCAGGAGTGTTTTTGTGGTTAAAGCCAAGGTCTTTTTTCCCTCGATATTCATTTTAGGATAAAAATAATGCATATCAATACGTATGATATCAAGAGTTTTCATTCCGTTCCATTACGTTAGGTAATCGCATAGGAACATTGCAACGAACAAGCGTATGTGTCTTTGTAAATGGTTTGGCAACTGCAATTGTCACATTAATCCTGTTATTTTTTTGCTACTGCGCCTGTCCGTGTTGTAATTGTTTTGTTAAATATCCTGTGCTTGTCACAGGTGTTACAATATACGTGCATGGGGTTTTGTTGAACCTCATCCGCTTGTCTCTGTTGTACCAATATAACCGCCTGTGCCTTTGTTTAATTACATGTGCTTGTCGCAGCTGTTACTTCATAAGCGCATGGGCCTTTGTTAAATCTGAAGCGATTGTCACTGATGTTCATATATAAGCTCATGGGTCTTTGTTAAATCGGAAGCGCTTGTCACTTATGTCATTATAAAAGCGCATGGGTCTTTGTTAAATCCGAAGCGCTTGTCGCTGATGTTCTTATATAAGCGCATGGGTCTTTGTAAAGTCTAAAACGTTTGTCGCTGCTGTTCCTACATAAGCGCATGGGTCTTTGTTTAATCCGAAGCGCTTGTCGCTGATGTTCCTATATAAGCGCATGGGTCTTTGTTAAGTCTAAAGCGCTTGTCGCTGCTGTTCCTACATAAGCGCATGAGTCTTTGTTAAATCTCAAGCACTTGTCGCTGCTGTTCCTATATAAGCGCATGAGTCTTTGTTAAATCTCAAGCACTTGTCACTGCTGTCACTATATAACCGCATTGGTCTTAGTTAAATCTGAAGCGCGTGTCGCTGCTGATCCTTTATAAGCGCATTGGTCTTTGTTAAATCTGAAGCGCTTCTCACTGCTGTCAATATATATGCACATGGGTCTTTTTAAATCTCAATCGCTTGTCAGTGCAGTCACTTTATAAGCGCATGGGTTTTTGTTAAATCGCAAGCGCTTGTCACTGCAGTCACTATATAAGTGCATGGGTCTGTTTTTAAATCTCAAGCGCTTGTCTCTGCGTTCATGATATACGCGCAAGAGTCTGTTTCTAAATCTCAATCGCTTGTCACTGCTGTTTTTGGTTTTTGTTATATATCACACGATTGTCACTGCTGTTATGGTTCTTTGTTATATATCAAGCGCTTGTCACTGCTGTTTTTGGTCTTTGTTATGTGTCAAGCGCTTTTCACTGCTGTTATGGGTCTTTGTTATATATCAAGCGCTTTTCACTGCTGTTATGGGTCTTTGTTGTATATCACACGCTTGTCACTGCTGTTATCGTTCTTTGTTATATATCAAGCGCTTGTCACTGCTGTTTTTGGTCTTTGTTATGTAACAAACACTTTTCACTGCTGTTATGGGTCTTTGTTATATATCACGCGCTTGTCACTGCTGTTATGGTTCTTTGTTATATATCAAGCGCTTTTCACTGCTGTTTTTGGTCTTTGTTATGTATCAAGCGCTTTTCACTGCTGTTATGGGTCTTTGTTATATATCAAGCGCTTTTCATTGCTGTTTTTGGTCTTTGTTATGTATCAAGCGCTTTTCACTGCTGTTATGGGTCTTTGTTATATATCAAGCGCTTTTCACTGCTGTTTTTGGTCTTTGTTATGTATCAAGCGCTTTTCACTGCTGTTATGGGTCTTTGTTATATATCAAGCGCTTGTCACTGCTGTTATGGGTCTTTGTTATATATCAAGCGCTTTTCACTGCTGTTTTTGGTCTTTGTTATGTATCAAGCGCTTTTCACTGGTGTTATGGGTCTTTGTTATATATCAATCGCTTGTCACTGCTGTTATGGGTCTTTGTCATATATCAAGCGCTTGACGCTGCTTTTGATTCTATGCACACAGTTTATTTTCTGGGTGCAACCGTTTACTTGACGATGATTTGGTAATGTATCCATACGACCAAATAAAAAACAATGAATCTTTCAATTAAGTGCTCTTATGAATACTTATAAACCGGTTGTTTCACACAGACCCATCAGCTAAATACAACTATACCGTCTTGAAATGATTATTTGCGTAATATATAGAAATTTCGAGAGAATTTTCAAACTGAAACATTGCTTCTTGGTTAACAATCCATAAGCACCCGTATTGCTGACGCTTTCCTAACATATGTAACCACATCACATGCAAAAACAAGATCAATGAAAATCAAGGCATCAAAGACGCGGCTTAATGGGTTTTGTTGACTATAAAACTATATATTTACTGTTTATCACATAAAGGTTCCCATGAGGTGAACAACTAAGGTAAATCTATTGTTCACACAAAAAGTTGTTTCATACTACCCATGACCTATTAATGACAAATAATAAAACTTTCGATTCATGACAATCTTTACTACTAAAACTGAAGCTTGAATAACTATATACTATTGGCGTTGACAAAATATTTCGTCGAAGTCACGGAATTGACAATCTAGACTGGTACCTTGCGCTATAAGCGTTAAAATTCAGTACTGTCGTGTCGAATGGGCCTAGTTATCATTACGACCTGGTCCTTTTCAGCCTAATTCTTTTCATTAATGTTTGTTAAATATCGTGTGAATTCAGCTCTGAAATATCATTTTATATTAGTTAAATCTAAATTAAGTTTGGAACGTTTTATCCGCGACAACACGGTTCTTCATTACAATGTATAAGTAAAGGTGAATGGTGTATATTTTCTTGTATAACCAAAATACATCCATATACACTTTCCCATTGAAAATTACAAACATATTATATAGACGCGCACTTCAGGCCGCTGATGTAAAGTTATAGTTTCGCGGGAAAAGCCGAAAGTTCTCCGATTTAGGATTACGACGATACGCCCCATTCCGCACTAGGATAGTAGTTCTGGTTTGCCAGTGGGGAACGCAGGACGGTAATAACTACCCTTCAAAGATACATTTCAGATAACTCATGCTATTAAAAGAAATAATTTCAGTATTTGACACAAAAACTTACACATATCTTCTATTCAAAATGTTTCTATCGGATATCGGTATTCCTCCAATTTGGAAATAATTCATAATTTTAAATACTGTACATTAAAGTTAAAGCAATGTTTGGCATGATAATTCCCTGCTGTGCATCCCTTGTTTAAAGCACACTTGATTAAGGTTTCTGCCTTCGATTTTTTAAAGTAATTTGAATAACATTAAAGAATCTGAAGGTAGTTTGATCGGTTGCCAAGCAAATGCAAAATCCATACACACATGGTCAACTATGTACAGATAATTGCTGTATTAGATGTAAAATGTTCGAAATCATTTCAATGAATATCGAAAACATAGTTCTATAACTTTCTCATTTGTTTTGAATGTATAAAATCAACTAGAATCTTATACAGCTTGAAAGAAAGTCTTTGAGGATTTTTGTATTATGTTCTAGGAACATTCTTACTTTTGTATAAAGGCAAACTTCTCTATTCTTGGGGTTTTGGGTAAAATTAGCGTTTTCTATATCGTGCTTTCACCAGTGCTAGAACATTTCTAAAATTTAATTCATCAATTAAATGAAGGGTATGGAGTTAATTAGTGAAAGTCCCAACTTGCCCTTAAACTTTAACATGACACAATATTATGTTAGGTTATATGTGCTGTCATATTCACATAAATAAGCCTAAATGTGCCAGAATTTTCGAGTGATATGCTTCAAGAATAACTTACTCGTTATTTGTGAACGACGTCTTTGCTTACAACACAATAGTAAAAGATTGCATCGATCGAAAAGGGAAGCATTTTCATAGTACCGAAACACGTGAAATTAGTTTCCATCATATGACTCGAAGTTTATCGAAATTAAGGCTGGAGTAGTGTTACAGTAAACTAAAGTTAAAAACAGAGTTAACGAGAAAGTGTAATGAAAATATTTTTCAGGAATAATATCGCATAATAAACTTAAAGTAACTGTTGCCTGTTGGGGAGAAACGTTGCATTTCATATTGAATCGTATCTTTGAGGAGTTTCTAAAGTAAAACTCTTTTAAAATAATATATGCCCAGATCCACCGATAGATGTGCAGAATAAGTTTTTTAGAAAGACATATTCATAAAAAAATCGTGTTAAAAGCATCCGACAATAATGCACTGGATTCTTGTATTAAGTATGACATTTTGCGAAATCGGTATTTTTTATCCTACGTCATTTTCCGTAAGCGGCATAACTCTTCTATGCCAGTTTCTTTATAATTGTAAACTCGAACAATTTAATGACCGATTCTTTTCTGTAGACAATTCATTATACTAGTTGTGCCATCAGGCAATATCACATGTATATCACATTGGCTCCATAATACCGTTCGTAATTAATCCTACAAAATCGCTCCAAGAAATTCTTGATAAAATGGCTTCATGTGTTTGTCACTCTGCAATGTAAAGTGTATTTAAATACGTGTCGAAGTATACGTTTTGGAAATATAGATCACCTGCTTGCACTAAAATAAAGAAGCCACTGACCGTTATTCATCTCATCTTTATAGATACATTTGTACTCTTTCACAGTGTTAAAGAATCCATAAAATGACAACAAAACTGGAAGGTTTGACTGCTTACAACTTTTAAAGACGTCTATTTACCCTACACTTTCTCATCTCGAGCTCATTAAGGCCTATTGTCTTATTGCTGTTTCCAATTATACTTTTCATTTCGGCACACTTTAATGCTTTAGTGCTGCGATGTAATCATTTGTTTACAGCCATTTTGTTTTAGCGAGTTGCCTAAAGATGCCAGCGTGGCATCACTCGGATTCGTCAACTATAAGATCTCACCTACACAAAAATGCAATATACGCGATTGCACGGTTAAGTTGAAATTTGACCTTTATCTGCCGGTCTATTACTTTAAAGCACTATTTGCGTGTGTTTATGAAGTTTATACCATATAATTAATAACGATGTTCGTCGCATTAACTCGTGCCTCTGAACTCCTTAAATCTTGTATTCAACAAATTGCACACTTTCCTCTCTTAAAATGGTTCAGCATTTCAATGCCTATGTTGTATACTTATCAAAATTAATGAGGAGTTTTGCACTACTGACTAAGAAATTCCCTCAAAATTGTTAAAGTTTTACTACTTTTGCACCAACAATCATGCATTTTGATTTAAATCACTTAAATCCGTTTTAGACTATAACACATTATGACATCGTGAAATTTGGGGGCCATTAAAACCGACAATCATTAACAAAGGTTTACCATACTTATTGTTCATGTTTCTTGAAATATTCAATAAAGTGTAAGCATGTACCTCTTTCTTACGACAAATGTGTCATAAACACGTCATTTCTTATACTTTCCTATGTATGTAGGTGAAAGTACGCAGTCCCGTCATTAAAACAGGCAACTTCTTTTTAGAAACAGTGCAATGCACTTTCGTTTGATTTTGGCCCTTTCGTCCATTCGAGAGTATTTTATCAAATGTTACAGATAACGTTTCCCTGGCTCAAATGCATTTGGAGAACGACATAATCATGTTCTCAGTATTGAGGTATGTGAATGTAAACCGTATTCAAAATTGTAAACTAATGTCCATTCGGCACAATTCCTAACTAAGTTTTTGGAATTGCTTTCCTATCATTTTATTACAAATTGAATGAATGCCTTAAAAGAAAGATAGCCATATTGGATGTATGTTTGAGGATTTTACCTACTAATAATTTTGTAATAAATTCAATTAAAGCATTTGATTATTTTTTTATTTATTTATTATTTTTTTTTTTGGGGGGGGGGGGGGGGGGGGTAATAGTTAGTTTTAGTCGAAGATAAAATAAAGAATGGACAGGAGAAACCTAAGTAACAGTCTGATAGTTCACACGGAGTAACAAATATCAAACTAATAAATCATTCCGACAAAAAATCTAAACAACGGTTTTTGTTAACTATTGAGGATTTAAGTAAAACAACCATATATTCATATTGATTTTTTTGCGTAAGGGATTATTGAGTGTGTGACAGTTTTTAGTAAACATCTTATCACACTATTCAAAATACATTTAATTTAAAACATTTTGTTTTGTAACAGCTATAGAACAGTTTCCATTAAGGCATCTGATACGATACAATTTTCTGGTCAACCTTTATTGAAAATCGCGGCACAGCTTCCTTCTTGGAGGGCTAGAATATATTGGAGAACAAATTATCTTTGATCAAGAATACGTTTGTCATCACAGTGTGCGCTGTAGCGTTCTTGAATTATGAATAGAATACTTTCGGGCAATCAAGGTAAGAACTTATCGGACATTGTATTACTGACCAAAATATAATAAACGTATATATCAAGTAAACATTATTGATGCACAATAAAAAATTGCAAACGTGGTTACATATTTTGTTCTTTACATGTTTTATCCATTGACAACGTTGATTTGTACTACGTTATTGTATATCCGCGTTCAAATACCGTGTACTTTTCGTGTTTGTTTGCTCGCAGTTTAACGGTAGAAATATCATGTGGGGTCAAATGCCGAATTAATTGTGTAAACTATTTAAAACTTCCATTACATGCCTTTTTATTAATTGTTGCGCAATAATAGTAATATTTTTATATATTTTCCTATTTTGTGTCAATATATTTAGTACTGTTGAATGGCCCATGGATGTCAAATTGAAAAAAAACTACAATGTTAACCGTTTTCAAGACAGCAGTTGGTCTGGAATTCGGATAATTTAGTTATATACATAATTTCATATATTCAATTTAAATCTCTTCCGACATTTTAAATTTGCATAAATGAATGTTGTCAAAAAAAACATAAAAAGTGTTTATGAATGAACATTGAATATAATTCAATTGTTGTCACAATCAAGCTTAGACCATTATAATATTTTGAAATTTAAACAACATGAATCAACAAAATAAAGGGTATCACAAAGATGGTCATTTAACACGGAATTTATCAAACAATACTTATGTGAAAAACTACAGAAACAAGCTCAGTAGCCAAAAGTTTAAACATAAACCCCGTTTAAAGGCACAGGGTAAACGCGGAAGACATAGAACACAAAAACAAAAAAATCACAAACACAACAAAACTCCACAAACAGCACAAGTTTTCTAACTTTGATAACAAAAGCGCTGGCAATTTTAGTAAATGAGTTTAATAATAAAAAATGAATCACCACAAATTCTATTCACATCATAATTATCAAAAATACATATTGACGTTATGATGGCGATATTTTTTATGATATAAGATATTTTATGTATATTTTATTTGTACTGTGACGTCTCATAGTACGTGTGTATTGTGAGGCTGTGTTTTTTCGTTAAGGTTATGTTACTCCTTTGAACTATGTGTCTCAAAACCCGGTTATTCTTAATATTGTAACTTCGGTGCATGTCGCTGTGGCTTTCATTGTATTTTTCCGATGCGTAGGAACATTCAGGGAACCAGTGACATGCTACATGTTTTCTACATTGGTATAGTTCAAAGAAATAAAGACAATATTTTCTTCAATTCAGATTCAATGCCAATATAGTGTAAAAACATTCGATATATACAGTATCATTTAAGAAATATTGGTTTTATAATTATATGTTATAAGTTACTTATGCTCCAGGATGCTCATTATATCCTATACGTTAATGCTGTTTTATTATGCAAGAATAATATTTCCAATCCACCAAAATGAACATACCTATTTGGTATTGCTTTCAAACGTGACATTTAGCACAAAAAGAATCTCAATTTTGTTTTTGTTTTTTATCGAGTAGAAAAAAATGTATATGAGAACATACATACCTTGATTTACCAGCAAAATCAGCAGTGATATACTGTATACACTTCTCTCAGTGTAAGTCAAGCCCTACTGTCATTAACTTATCACTGTTTTACCTCATTCTAAATTGCGTGTGGTGCATGACCATTGACGTTTACTTCCTTTCAACGAAAACATATCCAAATATCACTTCGCTAGATATGCTTTTTACGGTAGAATCCACTATATTACTAGTATTGTTGGTGATCATTAATCGATGGGACATTGCATTCAATAGGCTTTATGTAAATTGTGTGTTATACATTGTGTTCGACATTTTCCTTTGGTCATGAGAACAATTTATTATTAACAGCTGTTTCCAACGGTTTGTTTTATTGCAGTATATAATTCAAACCGTGTATTTCAAACTCATATATGCGTTGTCTGACAAAATGGCAATTGCTCTGAAAGATGGTGTTGTCATGTTCTTATATTTTTAGAAACAATTATTGCAATTAAAGTCTACCATAGAAAGTGTATCGGTCTAAACATTCCGTGTTGCATATTTTCTATCCATTTTTGAGTATTCCAAAGCATACTAAGTTTCAGAGAACCTGCTATTTAAAAAATGTTAATTATTTTAGTTATTTATGGCAATTCTATCTTGACAGATATCGGACCAACATTGACGAACCGAAGTGCGGGGAACGGGAACATAACGCAGCAACATGACGCTTTGTACGACTTACCGTTTGCTATGAGCGAGGCGGGAACCAACAGTATGACAGTCATGGTTAACATTGAACGTTACTGCCTTCCGATTATCTGTTGTTTTGGGATCATAGGCAACTGTCTCGCCACCATAACATTCTTTCGTAAACCTTTGAGGCAAATGACCTGCTCATTTTACCTGGCGATGAGAGGAATAAGTGACACTGGTTTCCTTGTTTGTGTGATGATAACATGGATTTCAAGTACGTTCGACCTTCAGCTTAGTCAAGTAAAAGGTGTGTGTCAAGGTATTATTTATACATCATACGTTTGTGGTTGCGTCTCGGTGTGGCTATGCGTGTTCATAACGTTCGAAAACTTCCTTCTGATAGAGTTTCCATATTTGGCGAAACGGCTAAAAAATAACAATGTTCCGAAGATCTGCACTTCAATTCTGGTATCAGTGACCTTGGTCATCTACAACATGTCTGTGTGGGTTGTGAATGACCGATGCTCTTTTAACAAGGATAAACCGATACTTACGCAGGTGCTAGTATTTTCCGATACATCTCTGACGCTCGTTATCCCAACAGTAGTGTTTGTGCTCCTGCTCACAGTAATTGTTTATAAAGTGATTAAAATTTTATATATACGAAAATTGCCCGCTCAAGTTACCAATGACCCTAACCTTCGAGCTTTAAAACCAATAATTCCCATTGTTAAAATAACGAAAATGCTCTCAGTTGTATCGATAACATGTTTTGTTCTGAACGTACCAAGCCATGCTATTCGCCACAGCCTTTTGATACAAACTGTTATTAATGGAAAAAGAACATTGTCGGCGGAGTTTGTTTCCTTACAGACAGCTTTACAGATATTTTATTACCTAAGCTTTTCTGTTAATATAATCCTTTACCTAAAATTCTGTACTAACTTCCGCCGTATGTTTAAAAACCTATTTTGTCACGTTAACGGGACAAAAACACGCGGTACTTCCACGCAAACGGAAGCAGTAAATTTGGTTCGACGGCGCCGCCAATCACACATGAGACACACACTTACTGGAGACGTTGAAATGACGAATGGCAACAGCGCGGTTAATCTGATCCTAGCAGAATCATCACGACCATGGCGTTCTACATAGTATCGAAGGTAGTGCTGTATATGTATATAGTGTTAAGCGGAATCCTCTAGGATTCGGTGAAGCACTGAAATGCTTGAATTGGTGTCTTACATCCGATTTTGACAATCTAATTCAAAGAAGCAACGGAGCAGTCAATCTAAACTATGGGGACTCTGCACGATCTTGACATTCTTCTTCATAATGAAAGTTGTACCGTTAAGCTGTGACTTTTAGTATTAGCGAAATACCCATGACCTTTGCATTCAGATCTATAGAGGAACAGGGCAGTAAGCTTTACCTTGAAAGAATGCTTACGCCCGAGGCTTTCTACATAGTAGCGTAAGCAATGCAGTAAATTTAACTTATCAGCGAAGTTGTAACAGTGTAGTAAGGTGTGTTTCTCGCAACAAAGGCAAATAAGGACCTAGACGTGGACTATAAACTAGCGACTCAAGCTATAAATTGCCGAGTTCAAAAGTTCTACCGTCAGTTAATGGTCATGTGCAATCTAGGTTTGCCAACGGAAGGTACATTGGCGAGTACGATAGAGTTTTTTAATATATATCAAAGAGCAATTAGGAGATTACAATAAACCAGGCATCTTGATATTTGTCGTCTTTGCTAGGGCTTTTGATAGTTTAAACCATACAAATTATTTGCATGCACAACTTTTTAGACGAAGACCAGATGCTTAAATGACTAGGTAACTATATTTTACAACGGTATTGAGTGTTTGATGATTATTAATCGTCACAATCTCAATGACTAGAGGAACTCGTTCCCCCAGGTTTGTGGCATTGTTTATTATATGTTTACAATCACTTACAAACTATATTACGCTCAACAGGAGCATTATAGGAATTCAGAATTATGGTAAAATGATAACACAAATTCACGTAGCAAATGACTCAACATTTTTAAATAATAGCGAAAATTCCTCTGGACCTCTTTTACACTCCCTTAAAATGTTCAGGAATTGCTCAAACCTAACCCTAAGCACAAACAATCAATTATAGAAAGTGATCTTCTGAAAAATCAAAAAGTAAAATTTTGTCACACAATTACTTAAGGAATTGCTTTTAGTGATGACAGTAAAATAAATATAAAAAGGTAGAAATATAGAAAACAAGTTAAAAAAAATAAAAGTGTATTTAAATCATAAAAACTAATAGTCACTGTGTTTGCAAATCCAAACGAACGAGTAATATAAAAATAAGAAATCGTATAGAATATTTTCTTCCAAAACTATAAAACGCTGGTCTTAAAAGGGCGATAATAGAAATATTTATATGTTCTATCAAAAGCAATGAAAGGAGGATTAGATCCGAAACTATCAATCAAATTATGCCAAAATAATGTTTTAAAAACATCGTACAAATTCCTTTATTCAGTTCAACAAAAAAGATCATACCAGACAACCATCATGAGAGAATTGCCTCCATACATTCTCAAACTTGGAAAATGTCATTAAGCCTAAACCCATATATTTAGTAAAATTAAAGCACAATTGGCTCATCGATTCGCAGCTTCCAGTATAAATTCGTGCTAAGAATAATAAATAAAATTACATATTCAAATGTAAAATAAAAACTACTTGTATTTTTAGCATGTACATTGAAACAATATAGCACCTTTTTTGGATTGTCAGACAGTACAACCTCTATGGAATGCATCTTTAATATTTTTAAAAATATCATTATTTCAAAAGTGGTAGCATTATTTTGTGATCAAATATTCAATTCCTTTTTTAAAATACCTTGCACTCAGATGGAGAATTGAAGCACAAATTGCACAACAAAATAAAATAGATGAATTCCTGACTATTAAATTATCGTTTTAACTTATAACCTACATCAATGAAACGCGAGTTATGTCACACAACCATAAAGCATTTTCTTTCTATATAATTAGTTTCATCCTTTGCAGTGTTCTTCGATGTGTGCGTGGATGTGAATGTATGTATGTGTGCGCAAAACAATAGTTTTAGAAAAGCAAGAAATTATTTTCATGCCTTATTGCGAATTGACTATGTATGTGTTTATTTAACTTTATGTGAAAAATAAATCAGAAAATATATTTTGTTCATAGCGGTTTCCAAACTCTTTTGTGTTCTTCATTATGCCTTAAGTTCAGTTATTTTAATATTTATAATCAAAATGGCACAATCAGTCATGGTATTCAGATTCGTAATGGGAACGGTACAGTAAAAATAATCTTGGCGGAATTCTAACCGCCATTATATTTAGATTTGTGATGGGAACAGTACAGTAAACTTAATATTGGCACAATTGTACCCGCCATGGTATTCAGATTCGTAAAGGGGACAGTACTGTAAATTTAATATTGGCACAATCCTGCTCGTCATGGTTGTATATAATAATATAATATTAGTACAATAAACTTAATCTTGGTGGAAGTATACCCGCCATGGTATTTAGATTCGTAGTGGGAACAGTACAGTAAACATAATCTTGGCGGAATCCTTTCTGCCATGGTATTCAGTTTCGTATTGGGAACAATACAGTAAACATAATCTTGGCGGAATCCTATCTGCCATGGTGTTCAGATTTGTAGTGGGAACAGTACAGTAAACGTAATCTTGGCGGAATCCAATCTGCCATGGTGTTCAGATTTGTAATGGGAACAGTACAGTAAACGTAATCTTGGCGGAATCCTATCTGCAATGGCATTCAGATTCGTAATGCGAACAGTGCGGTAAACTTAATCTTGGTGCAATTCTACCCGCCATGGTATTGAGATTCTTAATGCGAACAGTACAGTAAACATAATATTGGTAGAATCCTATCTGCCATGGTATTCTGACTCGTAATGGGAACAGTATAGTAAACATAATATTGGTAGAATCCTATCTGCCATGGTATTCAGATTCGTAATGGGAACAGTACAGTAAACATAATATTGGCGGAATCCTACCCGCCATGGTATTCAGATTCGTAGTGGTAACAGTCCAGTAAACGTTATCTTGGTGAAATAAATTTGATTATTTTCAAGTCTCCTGGTTGGTGCCCTTATATAAGATTAATGGCAATGCAAAAAATGTCAAAAATACATGCAAGCTACACATCGCCCGATTTTTCAAAACTAACTTTTGTGTTTCTGCACTGATCAGGTAGTCAGTACAGCCACAATACTGTGTAATGTCTATTTTCTTTGCTATAATAGCTGATGGGGCGACTGATTGTCCAACAAAGGACCAACTGTATGTGTGCATTCGGTTTGTATCAAAGCTTGAATAGAAGTATGTCTTTTGTGAACAATTATAAGCGTTTGTCACTTGCAAGTCAGTAAAAGGTGTATATTTGGCACAAGGCTGTTTTTGTGTTAACAATACACTGACCTGGATATTGTGACAACAAGAAACCAGTGTTATGATGGCGCAGGAATCATAGCGGGGAAGTATTTATGTTCTCTTATAGAAATGTTTTGTTTTCCTAGGAGAACCAGGGTTTGAATGATTCCGTACAGCACATGCCTATTTTTCTCCTCTGTACATTTGCTAGACGATCGATGACAACTGCTAATGGTCCCTCCTTGCTGGTGGGGGCATCTGTAATTTACAGTGCATGGGTTTTCGTAAATGTATTCAAGTCGTTGACAGGAGTGCTTATTTATGTGTTTTATCTTTCACCGTTTGAAACCAACAGCGACAAGCACAGAACACGGAAACCTTCTTCAAGGATAAACTTAAGAACGCGTACTCGTACAACCTTCCTCTGCGATCCTAACCACAACTTACTCCAAATTCTGGACCCGGTCCCTGGTATAGTAGTGCGTTATGATACATAGGGGATATTATGATAGGACGCATTTCTGGTGACCTGTATCACATCGAGTTTGGTATGAAATCACGTAACCGTCGAGACCATAGGTTCTCTTAGTTACTCATAATACTCATACAATAATTGTACTTTAGAAGATGCGCTATTTGCACCGTTTCACGAACACAATTATGTGAGTCCTCCAAATAAGTAATTCCGTTTTTCTCCTTTCACTCTATGATATTCAGTGTACCTTGCATTTAATTTAGGGAAGCAATACACAATAATTCGGGGTATTATGCTGACACGTTTCTCTCATCATTTGTTTTTATTTCAACTGTTACGTGTATGTTTAAGGCTGTTACTAAACATAAACCACTTAAGGTCCTTGTCGTTTGAAGTATATATACACAAGTAATGCTCCGTGTAACACATCAGCACACGCAAACACTTGTCCGAAAACGAAAGTCAACGAAAACAACTATCCAGATTAACATTTTCATCTTATACACTTGAACTATAGACTGACCGATATAGGAATAGTACAATAAAATAGTCTAAATGAGTCTGAATATCATTTCTTACTGGGGGGTTTTCCTGATTACTCAGAACTTAAGAATAATTAATTTTTGAAGTATAACTAAATATGGCAAAATTTAAATATTTGAATGTTTGATCCTGCCATTCACACGCAACCCTTGATAATTATAATGATTCTTAACAATTCAACATATCAAACTGAATGTACCTTACGGTTATTCTACACGCATGAAGTGATATTTTTCAATAACGAGCCAAAATGTTAAAAGATCGTGCCCTAATGCTCTCATTAGTGAACGCAATTTGTCGTTAGAGGCGTTTTGATAGTTCATACATTTCCATCTCAAACTGGCTCATTAGACGAACTCACATCAAATTGGACGTCGAGTCGTTTTGTGAGTGATAATGAAAAGCAACGCGAATTTGTTATGTTCGGCTTATCCGTTTAAACATGTTATTAAGGAACACAGTGTTTTCTGAAGTAGTGCAAAAAAAACAATTGTCTGGGTTTTTTCCGTTCTATAAATTACCTGACTTTGAAATAGCTATGGCCAATCAGAAAGAAGTGTTTACTTAGACCATCATGACACATTTGGAGTCTAGAAAACTTGCTAATGAATATGATCACGTTCATGCTGAATCTTAAGGCGAGAATAAGTCTGTTATTTGTTATTCACGTATACAGTACAATAACAAGGGCTTTGGACAAGGATCCATGAAAATATTTCAGGTTTATGAAAAATGTAAATACATATCAACATCTATGTTGTAAAGAAAGCGTTCTGATGTCCTACAATGTTTTCACTGTCATTTCATTTATACTGGAAACCATTGTTTTTTCCCTTGTCATGGGCAAGCTATGCGCTTAAAATCGCTATATATTCACGCGCGAATCTGTCGGAAATTTCAACGGTAAACAACACAGAGTACAAGTCGGTTATCTACCGCATTGCAGGGATGTTTTGTTCTTAGCGATTACACACAAAAGCCATAATTCAGCCATTAAAGGGCAGGGAAAGACCTTTAAAGTTGTGCCTGTAAACATATGTCAATACATTCTTATTATTGTATCCAGCTTCATTGCATTATATTTCTCACTCTCGACAAGAAAAGTATTATAGTTGAATGTGTTAATAATTATTTGTATTTTATATAACACGTTTAATATGACTATGAACTTTGTATTGTGTTAGTCAACAAATGCTATTTGTTGTTCTGTTTATCACCTGAAGGAAAGCGATTACACACCTAGTTATAAACCGTACGTGTATGAAATATATTTCACATTCATGTATAATTATTAGTCGATTAATTGCATAGGTGTTTATGTATAAATAAGGTGTAAATTATCCGACACTTCATACATCAATGAAATGTAGAAAAATAATATTCAATATTCATAATTACAACTACAAAAAAACGATTATTTTTATTTTGCTATTATCCAAGAACCGCAATTCATCACTTGATATTTCCAAGTAGTATGTAGACTATCCACGCGTATGAATACGTCGTCTTGGAGACACGTGGAGCTAAATTTGGTAACAATAACACTGGTAATGGCTGCCGACTCTTGCTTTGTTCTAACCCCCAACTATTTTTCAAGAAGGAAAATACACATTAAATGCGTTACTAATGTAACAACTTCCTACTATGACGTGACGTCAATGTTGTAAAAAGAAAGTAGTCCGGTTATGAATATTATTAAGCTGATTTGAATACACGAGTGTTTCATGGAGAAATGAATAAATGTCACATGGGTTGTTTTATCTAATAGGATTTAACCATTTACTGCACCTGCTCAAAGTTGTACTTATTTAACCTTTAACACGTGTCTGAGTACATAGCGACAGAGCGGTATACTATGTTATTAATAAATTCATGTCATCCTGCTTATTTAAATCACTTGATAGAATGCTTATATTTATATATAAGGCGCGTCTCTGATGTCTTGCATCAAAATTCATCTTTTAAATGCCATCTAAGACGTATTTAGCCAAATGCTCTTTTGATATCTCTGTAGAATGGAAGGCGTCTCATTTAGTATTGTTTATTTTTGAGCATCAGAACAAGGCAGTATTTTAAGTACGTAAAAGGCCGGACAAAAAGATAGGGATATCGTAAAAGATTTCTTTTGTTTTAATGTCGTTACCAATTTAGTTAGGGTTAGGGTTATCCAGGCAACATGTTTCACCAGTTTTCTACATTTTCAACTCATTATGAAAACCATTGCAAACAAAGTCAGTATTTTTAAGTTTGGTTATTATTTTACCCGATATAAGTATACTTGGCCAATATCCAAATTGACCGTTCCAAAGCCGATTTCCGACATTTCGTGGGGTTGTTTTTGCATATTCTCAGCGAAAATGCGCCAAGCGGCGGGGCGAAAATACGCGGAGTGGCGTACCAAAAATTGCTTTTCATCTTTACGGCTGGCATCGTTTGTCGCTTCTTTCGCCTAATCGAAAGCAGAAACGAAAAATTGCGGCTTTTGATTTCGCATTTTTGCCTACCGGTAGGTAATCATGCCTTCTCAAACTTGTATAAGTATGTACCCTTTGAATGTGATGACTGTTTTGGTTGAATGGTTTAAAACAGTTCGGATAAATGCCTGTCCAAATATGCTCTAAAACTGGCTGCACGAAATGCAAAATTGTGCCTAATGGCTACTGGGCTCAGGTCTCTGTAGTTTTCATTGTATTTTTTTTTTTTTTTTTTTTTTCAATTTTGGTGCTCGCTGCATTGCCTGGGAGTATTTTTGTTCCTTACGGATGATGTTACTTTTTGACATTTAATAAATAACAAGCAGAAGCACGCATAGTTTGATTGATGGACATACATAATTTAAACGTCATGTTTTAGACTCATTATGTGTTGTTTAAACTATTGCTTTGTAAAACGATGTTGTCATGTAATAAAAACGTACTGGAATTTCAATTGCATTTCAAGACTCAAAGATTGTAAGATTCCACGCTCTCTGTATTGCACGTTTTCTACTATATTCCAAAATAGACTGGCTTTCTGAGAATCTATCATTACAACATTTTTCCCCCATTTATAAAGTACGGCATGATAGTTGTATATTTTACAGATAAAATAATGAAGAACGACGAACATAAGTTTGAAAAGCGACAGATACGACACTTTGCTTCGAGCGAGGTAGAAACCAACTGTATGATGATTTGTTGTTTGGAATAATAGGTCACTTTCAACATTTTTTTTTAACTGACGGTGCGAGGAATAAGCAACGCTCTGTTTTTTAGTTTAATGATGACAACTTTGCAAGTCAAATAATCTAACTTTTTTAACAGTTCCGCTGATGAGGCGACTATCACAAACTAATGCCATTTCCGTGACATCATCAGGGATTTTGTAAACTTGACTGAACGTCTTAAGGAAAGATTTTAAGAGAATCAAGAGAAAAAAAAATGAATACTAAATATTTTCGAAGGAATATTAATTAATCCAATTACAAATTACTTGGAGCGATATATATTTTCTGACCAAAATAAATGTTTTATTACGCATGCTACAAACAATCGTAATAACTGTTTTAGACCGGACACATAAAGTGCGTTAACATATTTATGAAAAAAGGAAATGCTATGTTTCATATCACATTGAAACTAACTTTTGTCCACGAGCAGTGTTTTGTTGTTTTGAAGCGTCCAATTTTTGAAAGTCTTTAAAGCCTTGTTTAATGACCAAATGTTTTTAATTTACATATTTGACAGATGCAGGGAACAAATTTAGTCTGTAGACATTCATAGGGACCAATTGTGCATTCTACTTTCTGGGAAATTAACATCGATACTTATAAACAGACGGCCTCTTCCTCGGTTGGACACATTCACATCAAAATATGAGATGGTATTTATTGTCTGATCAAATCCTTTTTAGAAAGACAAAGTGCATTTGAAACGAATAAGAAATGAGTAAAGGCGCTATTAACAAAGGAAAAACAAAACCTGTTACAACATGTGACACGTACAATACGGGGGGGGGGGGGGGGAGAGTAAATGAAATAAAATGGGAGGTTGTCGGAAAGTTTAAAAACCACAAAAAGCATTAATTACATAATAAGCATGCTTTTTTGGACACCGCGTTGTTTTATTATCAAGATTGTCCAACCGGACAAGGAGAATTTGAGCGGGAAATATATTCTGGGTATTTGTTCCATGACAGCTTGGGGCTGGTTTCATGATAAGTCATGATAAGAAATACATTTACCATTTTCTCGCCTAAAATTCAAGCAATCCTGATTCTAAAACGATTATGCTAGACAAACATTGAGCTGACAGAGAAACTTAAGTTCAGTCCTTTATGCATCTAAATTCTTAATTGAACCATTGTCAATCTAGCTAAACGCTCTGTCATTGCCAAATATGCATCATCAACGATTAAATTAATGCAAGTTAAGTGTGCATAATCCTAGTGCGCTGGTGCATGCGCATGATTCATCTTGTAAAAGTATTTTTATTAAAGAGAAAAGGCAAAAATATGTCCGTCCGGACTATATTCCTATGGGCAGAAGTTGAACATATGTTAATTACAGTGTGGTGATTCAGATGCAAAATCATCTTGATCATGTTAGTATAGCATGAGTAATCCCCTTTCAAATCATGCAAAAGCAACTATTTGTCCATCTAGAACTTAAAGTATTTAACTGAATGACAGACAAATGAATACATGTAGTGTGAAGGTGCATGTGGAGCATTCATATGAACTGAACCAGCAACACACTAGTTATTGCCCTCTATTTTACGAAAACAGCTGTAATAATGACATGCATATAGAACTTATTGACAGTAACATTATGTGTGACCAACCATAGTGTTGTGGTGCATGCGCATATTTTGTTTGGATTGAACCAATACCATCACAGTTATAACCCTTTACTCAATGAAATAATTATACGTGAGTTGTTTCGTTTAGAGTCATAACGTTTGTTTATATCTCAGTGAAGTACATTTCAAATAATGTAGTAAGAAATTGTGAGCTCACAATCGCATTCTACCTTTTGAGGTTTTTATCGAATTCATATCTAAATTGACTTCATTTTTCAGTAAAGTACCCTTGCGCTTTTGTTAAATTTGATTTATGAAATGGTTTGGAGTTTTCGACAATTGTTTATATTTTTATCAAGAAATCAATGCTCGGTTTGCTTGCTTTAAAATATATATATATATATATATATATATATATATATATATATATATATATATATATATATATATATATATATATATATTGACTAGTCGGCATGCAGCAAGACACGCAAAACATGATTTTTACAATATGCAATGAGATAATTGTTATTCAAATGTATTCTCTCCTCGATATCAAGATTGGAAATACTTAGAAACCCATTAAGAATAATGATTGTCCCTTCTAAGCGGTATATTACTTTTTGTTCCTTTGTTATCATAGGTCATCTCATAATTTTAAGTTTATGGCCTGGAGAAGTTTTGAACTTCAATTTCACTCTTACCTTATTTTTCTCTCGATAACACGGATAAATGACATTTAATTTGATAAAAAAACGTGAACGTCTTTTGTATCACTTTAAGCATATAGAGGATGTTTCTTTATTGATACAATAAAGTTTTTTAGTAATATGATATATTCTTATGTGTTTATATGATTAAGCATAACCACCTATTGGAGTACCTGCTTGTTCTGACTGGCCTTGTACTCGTTTTTTTGCTATGCATGAGTAATAGTATACATGTAGGCATGGGCTCGTGTGTGTCCTCTTTGAGTTTGATTTTTTTGGTCTTCTCTGGTAGACAAGACCATAATGAATGGTAGCCAAAGTGCTTCCGTCGAATAAAGAAGGATCGCTGTTGAAGACCTAATCTTATTTTTATTTCGATATTGTATATTACTTACTTTTGTCCGAATATTCGAGATAACTCTTAAGGAAACACATTTTTTTATATAAATCAGCCATCTCACAATTTCGTTTGATTCTGATTTTTTTCATTGATAATGGTTCCTCTTATCATGAAGTTAGGCCAGAGATTGTACCTTATATGCAAAAAAAGTATCCATCCGATTACATGTTGACGTCGTCCATTCCTTATATCATGCAATCCAACTGGCTTCATTTTTCTTTGATTCACCAATATTATATACCACCTCTGGTTAGTGAGACACTGTATGTTTGTCTCTGGAGTTTTATGTGAATCGGAAATGATAAAAAATGGTAAACGTGTTATAATTGTACGATTTCTCGGCTAGTTGGTATAGTTGCCAAAGTCTTTTTATCCAATACTTAGTAATGGTTTCGTTTGTTACTCGGACTCGTAATGATTCGTAAAATAGATAAAAAAAATACTTTGTCAGTTCCGTGACTATTCGATCAAATTTAAATTGATTTCTTGGCATCATTTGAATAACGATCATTACACTGTAATTTTAATTTTGTAAAATGTATTAATACAATGATTCGTAAAATAAATAAAAAAATAAAAACACTTTGTCAGTTCCGTGACTATTCGATCAAATTTAAATTGATTTCTTGGCATCATTTGAATAACGATCATTACACTGTTATTTTAATTTTGTTAAATTTATTAATACAATGATTCGTGAAAGAAATAAAAAATCACTTTGTCAGTTCCGTGACTATTTGATCAAATTTAAAGTGATTTCTTGGCACCATTTGAATAGCGATCATTATACTGTCATTTTAATTTTGTTAAATTTATCAATATAATAAAAAATCCCCTCCGATATTGCTAAAATTATTTGTAACATGATCTGTATGGAATTTACTTGCATTAAATTTTAATGCTATATACATAGAACATCACATTACTCACAAGAGGTCTAAGATATATATATTACGAAACCTTTCTAAATAAAAAGAGATTGTACTCGTGAAAATAGGAAGATTTCAATTCAGATAGCCAATTACATAAATAAATAAAGCAAGTAAAGAACTATTGTACATACATGTGATACGATAGACATTTACGTGTAAAGGGTTTTTAAATATCTCTTATCATTTTTGAAAATATTATCAATTAAAGTATTCATTTTGCAGTTAATCCATCTGATCTTTTGATAAGAGTAACAATAGACTAGAATTATTTTATTGATAAAGGGATATAAATAAGTATCGTGTTATTTTCCTAGTCAGCAACGAGAACTGTATCCTTTATATGTCCTAAGAAAATATCTTTGGTGAATCGAACTCAAAGTCCATTGAGTAAGAGGCGGACACCCAGTATACCTCATGAAAAAGAACCATTCGTGGGATCGAACCAACAATATGTTAAATGAGAGGTACCTTTGGTAAGAATAAAACCAAAAACAAGTTGAAAGAGAGCCGTCACCTTGTACCTCGTGAAAAAGTAACTTTGGTGGGTATATACTTAACAGTCGTTTGAGTGAGAGGCGAACAAGAAGTTTACTTCATGAGAAAGAAACTTTGGTGGGAGATAGAACCCACGGTCTGTTGAGTAAGATATGGACACCTAGTATACCTTGTGAGAAAGTTCCTTTGGTGCGGATGAAACCCACAACCTGTTGAGTGAGAGACGGACACGTAGTAGTATACATCATAAGAAAGAATCTGTCTTGATTATAGAACCCAAAACCTGTTAAGTGAGAGACGGGCACCTAATTTACTTCATGAGAAAGTTCCTTTCGCGGAATAGAACCCAAAACCTGTTATGTGAGAGACGGGCACCTAATTTACTTCATGAGAAAGTTCCTTTCGCGGAATAGAACCCAAAACCTGTTATGTGAGAGACGGGCACCTAATTTACTTCATGAGAAAGTTCCTTTCGCGGAATAGAACCCAAAACCTGTTATGTGAGAGACGGGCACCTAGTTTACTTCATGAGAAAGTTCCTTTCGCGGAATAGAACCTAAAACCTTTTAAGTGAGAGACGGGCACCTAGTTTACTTCATGAGAAAGTTCCTTTCGCGGAATAGAACCTAAAACCTATTGAGTGAGAGACGGGCACCTAATTTACTTCATGAGAAAGTTCCTTTCGCGGAATAGAACCTAAAACCTGTTATGTGAGAGACGGACACCAACTTTACTTCATGAGAAAGTTCCTTTCGCGGAATAGAACCTAAAACCTGTTATGAGAGAGACGGACACCTAATTTACTTCATGAGAAAGTTCCTTTCGCAGAATAGAACCTAATACTTTTAAGTGAGAGACGGGCACCTAGTTTACTTCATAAGAAAGTTCCTTTAGCGGAATAGAAGCTAATACTTTTTAAGTGAGAGATGGGCACCTAGTTTACTTCATGAGAAAGTTCCTTTCGCGGAATAGAACCTAATACCTTTTAAGTGAGAGACGGGCACCTAGTTTACTTCATGAGAAAGTTCCTTTAGCGGAATAGAACCTAATACCTTTTAAGTGAGAGACGGGCACCTAATTTACTTCATGAGAAAGTTCCTTTCGCGGAATAGAACCTAAAACCTGTTATGTGAGAGACGGGCACCTAATTTACTTCATGAGAAAGTTCCTTTCGCGGAATAGAACCCAAAACCTGTTATGTGAGAGACGGGCACCTAGTTTACTTCATGAGAAAGTTCCTTTCGCGGAATAGAACCTAATACCTTTTAAGTGAGAGACGGACACCTAGCTTACTTAATGAGAAAGTTCCTTTCGCGGACTAGAACCTAATACCTTTTAAGTGAGAGACGGGCACCTAGTTTACTTCATGAGAAAGTTCCTTTCGCGGAATAGAACCTAAAACCTGTTATGTGAGAGACGGGCACCTAATTTACTTCATGAGAAAGTTCCTTTCGCGGAATAGAACCTAAAACCTTTTAAGTGAGAGACGGGCACCTAGTTTACTTCATGAGAAAGTTCCTTTCGCGGAATAGAACCTAAAACCTTTTAAGTGAGAGACGGGCACCTAGTTTACTTCATGAGAAAGTTCCTTTCGCGGAATAGTACCTTATACCTTTTAAGTGAGAGACGGGCACCTAGTTTACTTCATGAGAAAGTTCCTTTCTCGTAATAGAACCTAAAACCTTTTAAGTGAGAGACGGGCACCTAGTTTACTTGATGAGAAAGTTCCTTTCTCGTAATAGAACCTAAAACCTTTTAAGTGAGAGACGGGCACCTAGTTTACTTCATGAGAAAGTTCCTTTCTCGTAATAGAACCTAAAACCTTTTAAGTGAGAGACGGGCACCTAGTTTACTTCATGAGAAAGTTCCTTTCTCGTAATAGAACCTAAAACCTATTAAGTGAGAGACGGGCACCTAGTTTACTTCATGAGAAAGTTCCTTTCTCGTAATAGAACCTAAAACCTTTTAAGTGAGAGACGGGCACCTAGTTTACTTCATGAGAAAGTTCCTTTCGCGGAATAGAACCTAAAACCTTTTAAGTGAGAGACGGGCACCTAGTTTACTTCATGAGAAAGTTCCTTTCGCGGAATAGAACCTAAAACCTTTTAAGTGAGAGACGGGCACCTAGTTTACTTCATGAGAAAGTTCATTTCACGGAATAGAACCTAAAACCTTTTAAGTGAGAGACGGGTACCTAGAAACTCCATGACAAAAACATTCGCAGGGATAGAACCTAAAACGTATTGAGTTGAAACGAGCACCTAGTGCACGTCATGAGAAAAATATCATTCATGGAAATGAAACCACACCTGTTATTATGCACCAGTCAATTGTAACCACGCCCCCTCCCCAGGTCAGGGGAATAGCGGGGACGTTGACGTTCGGTCCAGCTAAGCCCGGGTAAAATTCCTGCCCTGCAAGGAACGAACTGCTGGTAAATCACAGCCAAATGCCCCGCACCCCAGGGACCCTGGGTAAGGCTAGTCTCCGCTATTGTTGACGCGAAGACAAAACCACCGCATTCACCCGGTACTGTGGGGCCACCTGGAAGGTAAAAACACGGCCCATTTCCCCGGCTATCCTCGGTATTCACCCGGTTCTGGGGGGGGGGGGGCGTGGTTACAATTGACTAGTTCATAAGTGAGAGACGGGCACTTATTATTCTTCATGAGAAGGTATTTTGGTGTGAATGGCACCCATAGTCTGTTTAGTGAGAGATGGGCACCCAGTATATCTCGTAAGAATGTAACTATGAACCTAGTAGCTTGATAAAAATAACTTTTCTTGCGGAATAAAACCAAAAAACTGTTAAAAGATCGGCGCACATCTAGTATTCATCATAAGAATGTACATTTTGTGGGGAAAGAACCCATAGTTTATTGAGTGAGAAACAAACAAGACGTCATGGGGAAAGAATGCACAGCAGACACCTAGTATACCTTAAACGAAAGTGCCTTTTATTGGGGATCGACCTCATGAGAAATGACATTTTATTTTGGATAGAACCCACAGTCTGCTGAATGAGAGGCTGACACGTGGTATAACTCAAGAGAAAGTACTTTTGGGGATTGGGGGTAAAATATAATACTGCTATAGGCCAACTTTTTGATTAACCGGTCATCCGTGCGCATTGCGAATTTTTATACATTATTTTTGAAAGCTCTCGTTGGTTGGATTGAAACGTGAATTCCCAATTAGAAAAATAGAACCTTTTTCGTTTTGTTATCATGAAAGAAATATTTGTGTTTTACCAGCTAATTAGCTTTAAATATCAGCGTGGCTACTCGTTTACAAATGAGTGTAATTTCATCACATGTCTGCGCTTTATTAGAATAGAGTCTTGAGTGCAGGGAGGTTCTGTTGTTAACGGAAAGAAGACCAATTTTATTTTCACTGTATAAGTGCGTCCTACTTTACCCTGACACAAACAAGGTTACGCTAATGATCATCTGTCTGAAAAACAGGAAAAGAATAGGTCGTATGCATGATTATTTTAATAAAAACTAATGGTGTTGGTTTATGCTTTCTTGCCGCCACGTTATATAATGAATCAATATAAAAGAACCTTATACAACTGTACCGATTCGTGATTTTGTATGGTTGTATAGCTCCCAAAGACATATAAAACACACACAAAAAAGCATACTTTACGATATTATCCGTTTTATCTTGGTCACAAAAAATATGTACAGTAGTTATTATCTTAAAGTAGTAAGACAGTTATAAGATTTTGGTTTGTGCTAGTGTCGAAAACAGTTATGATAAAAATGATATGCAGGAGTTAGCCTCATAACAAATGTATAACTAAACAAAATAAATATACAGGCAAAGTTAATTTTCGAATACCTCGTGTTGTACAAACTGCTCTACAAAGTAAGTGTGTACTGGAATACCACACTTGTACTTTATAATGAAGAATGGAAAATGTAATTGAGCGCATCATCTCCAAATCTGCATTTCCAGTTGACCCCCATTTGCAGTTTACGTGTAAATATCGTTAATATGTATAATTGTTCTCTTTTCTTCTTTTCAGGAAATGTAAAATATGCCATAGACCTTCCTTTTTGGGCGTAAGTTTATTTAACTATCTAAACGGATTGTTGTTTTTTTCGTTTCCTTAATTGAATTATGAGATGTAATAGAAACACATGGCAACACGTTTCCGCAGTTTAAAGGCGGTTGACCTAGTTATTTATAAAAAAAAATACGGAACCATTTTCTTCCCAGTGATGCTTTGCATATTGTTATTACAAATACTAACATAACATAACATAACATAACATAGTTTCCTTGCAGTGAAAGGCCTCCAGCCCAAAATGCAAAGTACTAAATAAATTGTATAGCGACATAGTACAAGAATAGGTCAAATTTTACATCAAACAGTGATATGTAAGTAACAATATACATGGTATAGCGAGATAGTTCCAATGCTAATTAAATGACAAATACCAATTCACTCGTATAGTGATATATAACATATAATAATTCAAATGACATTTTATACCATACAATGAAACTCTTAGTTTAATAATACAGTTCAGGTGTAGCCGACTTCAAACAATAGCAAAACCGAGGAAACTTTTATGCCGAAATGGTTGAGTTGCTTGACAGAAACACTTTTCTGATAACAAAAGCCTTCAGCAGATAGTTTGATACACAAATTATGTTTGACATTAACGCATAGAATACATTATGATAAGTGTGTTCGTTTATACAATGTTTTAAACAAACCTCTAATGTCATCATATAGAGGGCAAACAAACATGAAAAGAAATTCATCTTTAATTGTATAAACTTTAACTTTTTTCTTAAGACATACAGGACAGAATCTATATTCCCCATCTATACCCTGATGTCTGCCCTTTTCAATTGCTTGATCACGACACAGACAAAGAAAGTTTCACAATGTTCTCTTATACATATACGGCAAATTCGTAGAAAATTATTTCTCCGGATTTAGCAAGCTATTAAATTGTATGTACGTTTAGTGTAGTGCATGAGTATAATAGGTAATTGTTGTTGAATAATCATCCCTCAAAATAACTCACCTTAAAGCAATTTTTCACAGTGGTTTGATGAAAATGAATTCCTGCTTTGGTGTCATATGATCAGTACTTTAGTGACTTCTATCAACTATTTAGCATAAAAAAAACCTATGAATTGCTCCAGTTTAACAATGTCAGAAAATCTCGAAATGCCTAAATATCGGAAAGTGAAACAATTTAAAATAAAAAAGAAAATGTTGTGAGTACGAAAAACATGCCAAGAAAAGTACCCAAGCAAAAGATGCAACAAAAAGATGCAGCCTACATGCAGATTACCCTCAAGTATTTCAATATTTCTAGTTGAAGAAATTTGTTTCTGAAAGTATCCCAACTAAATCTCATCCGGTCAACGGGTAAATACTACAGTCATTTGTAGGGAAAGTACTCCTGGTCAGGAGTATATTCCCTTTTAACTGTACATAGTGCTCCCGGTCAGGAGTATATTCCCTTTTAACTCTACATAGTGCTCCCGGTCAGGAGTATATTCCCTTTTAACTGTACATAGTGCTCCCGGTCAGGAGTATATTCCCTTTTAACTGTACATAGTGCTCCCGGTCAGGAGTATATTCCCTTTTAACTGTACATAGTGCTCCCGGTCAGGAGTATATTCCCTTTTAACTGTACATAGTGCTCCCGGTCAGGAGTATATTCCCTTTTAACTGTACATAGTGCTCCCGGTCAGGAGTATATTCCCTTTTAACTGTACATAGTGCTCCCGGTCAGGAGTATATTCCCTTTTAACTGTACATAGTGCTCCCGGTCAGGAGTATATTCCCTTTTAACTGTACATAGTGCTCCCGGTCAGGAGTATATTCCCTTTTAACTGTACATAGTGCTCCCGGTCAGGAGTATATTCCCTTTTAACTGTACATAGTGCTCCCGGTCAGGAGTATATTCCCTTTTAACTGTACATAGTGCTTTTGTGTAGGCCCCATGAATGTGTTCAGCTTTTTTGAGATACTTCGGAAATTTAAACATTTGTAATTTGATTTTCATTGAAAGTTGATATTCCTCTCGTTATAAAAGTATACAAAATATATTCTAGATTGTTTCTTTTAAACAATATAGTGTAAACAACAGGGACAAGTTCAGTAGCCAAACATTCAACAAAGACCAATGCGATTATATAGTAACAACAGGGACTAGTGCAGAAGCCAAACATTCAACAAAGACCCACGCGCTTATATAGTAACAACAGGGACTAGTGCAGTAGCCAAACGTTCAACAAAGACCCATGCGCTTATATAGAAACAACAGGGACAGGCACAAAAGCAAAACCTTCTACAAAGACCCATGCGCTTATACAGCAATCACAGGGGCAAGAGCAGTAGTCAAACATTCAACAAAGACCCATACGCTTATATAGCAACAACAGGGACTAGCGCAGTAGTCAAACATTCAACAAAGACCCAATCACTTACATAGCCACAACAGGGACAGGCGCAGTAGCTAAACATTCAGCAAAGACCCATACGCGTATATAGCAACAACATTGACATGCGCAGTAGTCAAACATTCAACAAAGACCCATACGCGTATATAGCAACAACAGGGACTAGCGCAGTAGTCAAACATTCAACAAAGACCCATACGCGTATATAGCAACAACAGGGACTAGCGCAGTAGCTAAACATTCAGCAAAGACCCATACGCGTATATAGCAACAACAGGGACTAGCGCAGTAGCTAAACATTCAACAAAGACCCATACGCGTATATAGCCACAACAGGGACATGCGCAGTAGTCAAACATTCAACAAAGACCCAAGCGCTTAAATAGCAACAACAGGGACTAGCGCAGTAGTCAAACACTCAACAAAGACCCATACGCGTATATAGCAACAACAGGGACTAGCGCAGTAGTCAAACATTCAACAAAGACCCAAGCGCTTATATAGCAACAACAGGGACTAGTGCAGTAGTCAAACACTCAACAAAGATCCAAGCGCTTATATAGCCACAACAGGGACAGGCGCAGTAGCTAAACATTCAGCAAAGACCCATACGCGTATATAGCAACAACAGGGACTAGCGCAGTAGTCAAACATTCAACAAAGACCCAAGCGCTTATATAGCAACAACAGGGACTAGTGCAGTAGTCAAACACTCAACAAAGATCCAAGCGCTTATATAGCCACAACAGGGACAGGCGCAGTAGCTAAACATTCAACAAAGATATTTCCCCATGAGGCAAAACATTGTCTAGCTGTTTATGCAAACAGTGTGTTCTGGTTGTAATCGCCTATGTAATGTTGTTTAATGTGTCCATGCGGGCAAACAAATCACACAGACTCTTAAGAGTTTCGACAAGCGTTTATTTCTATATTTTAAAACCCATCTACTAATTGTTCCAAATTTAAAAGATGTTTGAGACGTTGATACAGTTTCCAACAATTGTTGTGTTCTAATGAATATTTATAAAGCAGTACTGTCGAATTTTGCCGGCAAAGCAAAACTTTACCGTCTGTAAAGAATTATTTGAATAAACACGTAACATTTAAAATGTTGAAACTGAAACTGCTTATTATAACGATTTCCTATTATATGGCATCTTTAAAATTACCATATCACAATTAAAATCAAAGCGCTCCTTGCACTGGTGTGTATTCACTGCTTGAGGTCTGGGTAGAGTGTGAGGTTATTTTATTGGTCGTGTATTAAATAAGGGCAGCTGCAGTTAACCTCCTTGTAATTTAACTTTATGATACGATATACGTGCGCTATTACACGCATCTGCATACTTAGCATTGCTGTTCTACATTGCAAGGATGAACGGGAATGCACTGCTTTGAAAACAAGCAATTGCAGCAGTAGCATATCTACCAGACCATTTGGATTTCGCCAGCTATGATGTTTAGGAACTCAGCATGATGCATTACATGTGTAGTTTCTTATAATTAGGTAACTTATAATTAGGTAATTTAACATAATCAGATATGTCTTTCTCAATAAGATGCTTAGATGCTTTTTAAGGGAGTGAACTAATCAGTCCTTTAATACATGCATTAAGGTAGAAAAGTATGTGAAGGAATGTAATATCAATATTAGTCTTCATGATGTATCATAAACAGGAGCTTATCTGTCTTTAATGTCTGTAATTGTTTTGTATTTGTTTCTATTAGTTACTTCGCATGGGCGAGGCATTTTTATTGTACATTGTACTATGTCCATGTTTTCTATTTATTATATTATACTTACACGTATTGTACTTACTGGTTAAAATAAATTAAAAAAGAACTCGGACAAGTGTTGTGTAACTTCCTTCTATTAATGATTCCCCGACGGAGAATCAAGCCTCTACGTGACAAGCGGGGATACTTATCACTAACGTGAACATTTTTCTATTTCGCTTCGATCTATTTTATTGTTAACGTCGATTGAACATCACGAAATCACGATCCCGTGATCGTCTTAAACACGTGCTATTTTTGCTGTCGAAATTAACGTTCGGTACGGTTTTTTTCACGATATTCCCGAAAATATTACATTCGTGAAACAGTATGACGCGTAAATATTTTGCAGGGACAGCCCCTATGCGGTACCATACATATAACTATATCACTGGCTCACGAGGAAAGCGTTTTAGAGAATGATGGTGGGCCTAAAAGAACAAGGGGAGATATGCAAACGACTGAAATAGCCCAGTATTTAAGCTTAAGTTCTTATTTTACCAGTACGGGTTGCCATCATCTCCAGTATCCCATATTCTAGCTACGCTGAAATTGCGTTATATGCTAGAAAAAGTGGTTGATTAAATTAATTATATAGAACATTTTACATTGAGCCAGGCCACCTTGAAGAATATTTGACTGGAAAGTTATTACATGGCTGTTGTTTATTTCTGAATTTAGTTCTGAAGTTAGTCGTTTAACTTTATTCCGCATTGTCTTTCAAATTGATGCTGACTCTGAGCTGGCCTTATTTTTGCAATTTATAAATGTTTGGGCAAGTGTGATGATGAGTATCCGTAACTAGATTAAACCACAGTGAACTCCTGTGTCTCTGACGGTTCCAGAGCGGTTGCCCCAATGTTGTGATAAAAATAAGAATGAGTACCCGTTAACTAGATTAAACCACAGTGAACACCTGTTACTTTGATTGTTCCAGGGTGGTTACCCCAATGATGGGACAAGAATGAGAATGAGTACCCGTTGACTAGATAAAACCATATTGAACTCCTGTTTCTCTGACTGTTTCAGAGCGGTTGTCCCAATGTTGGGACAACAAGAGTTAGAATGAGTACATGTAAACTAGATTAGACAACAGTCAAGTCCTGTTTCTCTGACTGTTCCAGGGCGGTTGCCCCAATGTTGTGATAAAAATGAGAATGAGTAACTGTAAACTAGGTTAAACACAGTGAACTCCTGTTTCTCTGACTGTCCTAGAGCGGTTTCCCCAATGTTGTGATAAAAATTAGAATGAGTAACCGTAAACTAGATTAAACCACAGTGAACACCTGTTTCGCTGACTGTTCAAAGGCGGTAACCTCAATGTTGTGACGTGTGTGGGGTTTAGGAACCCGTAAACTGGATTAGACCACAGTGAACTACTGTTTATCTGATGGTTCCAAGGCGGTAATCCTAATAATGGGACAAGAATTAGAATGAGTACCCATAAATTAGATTAAACCACAGTGAACACCTGTTTCTTTGATTGTTCCAGAGTGGTTACCCCAATAATGGGACAAGACAGAGAATGAGTACCCGTTGACTAGATTAAACCACAGTGAACTCCTGTTTCTCTGACGGTTCCAGAGCGGTTGCCCCAATGTTGTGATAAAAATGAGAATGAGTACCCGTAAACTAGATTAAACCACAGTAAACTCCTGTTTCTCTGGTTGCCCCAATGTTGGGACGAGAGTTAGAATGAGTACCTGTAAACTAGATTAGACAACAGTCAAGTCCTGTTTCTCTGACTGTTCCAGGATGGTTACCCCAATGTTGGGACAAGAGTCAGAATGAGTACCTGTAAACTAGATTAGACAACAGTCAAGTCCTGTTTCTCCGACTGTTCCAGGGCGGTGACCCCACTGTTGAATGAGAATGATTACCCGTAATCTAGATTAAACCACAGTGAATTCTCGTACTTCTGAGTGCTCCTGGGTGGTTACGCCAATGTTGGGACAAGTGTGAGGTTGAGTATCCTTAAACTAGATTAAACCACAGTGAACTCCTGTTTCTCTGATGGTTCCAAGGCGGTTACCCCAATGTTGGGACAAGAGTTAGAATGAGTACCAGTGAACTAGATTAAACCACAGTAAACTTCTGTTTCTCTGACTGTTCCAGGGCGGTGACCCCAATGTTTGGACAATAGTAAGAATGAGTACCTGTAAACTAGATAAAAGCACAGTAAACTGCTGTTTCTCTGACTCTCCCAGGGCGGTAACCCCAATGTGGGGTTGAGTACTCATATAATTGTTTAACCCCCAGTGAACTTCTGCTCCTAGGCGGTGACATCAACTTTTATTTGATAAAGATATTTTTGTTCATGAATGGTTTGCATGTGTTGTTTGTAAACTGTGTCTCTTTCGTTCACTTCCTGTTAGCATGTAGCCTCAAACAGAATCTTTCTTTAATTTAAGCTACTGGGCTTGTCCCTGTAGTTTGAATTGTAATATTGGTGGGAAATCAAAGTTTTATTGAGGTGTCATATAATGCTTAGCAAGGTTTTTTGACTACGACAATAATTCCGTTTAGTTGCCATTATTTATAGATATACAATCTTTTTAAAGCATGTTGCTGTCCAGAGGAAGTACAACTAGTTTATTCATTGCTCGTTTGTCTCAATGTAAAACAATTTATTCTAGCGTTTTACTTCGATCAAAGAGGCCAAAAATGCACCATTTTGGACTAGGAATTGTTAAAGATTTCTTGTAGTGGTACCCCAAAATCCCCATTTAAGCACTTTTAACAAAATAAATTTCGTTTCAGAGGGAGGGGCGCAAGTCAAAAGCTTACGTGCATAAGTTGCACACCTCTTACAGCAATTTCTGGATCCGCCACTGTTGACTGTGTGTACTTGTTCCTCTCAACACTACTCAGTAAATGCAAACTGATTTCCTCCAATTTTGAAATAAAAGTAAAACTCGAATAGTTTAAGAAGGCGCACGCAGAGTGCACCTCACCCCAATTAGTTAAGCCGTTGCTCGTTAGTCTTGATATAAGATAATCCTCAGAGCTTTAGTCCTTGGCATTTATAGAGGAAAATGCAGGCAATTTATTTTATCGTATTTGCCATTTTTAGGGTTGGGTTAAGCCTGGCTGAAACACTTCCATAGAGAAAAGTTAAATAATTTAGTGTTTGATTTCAACTTGTCGAGTTAGATTTGGGGTCGACAAGTTGATACTTGTGCTATAATTACCATGGGCCACGTCGACGTCTTGCCAAAGAGGGTTCCCGGCGAACCTCTTTTTCTTTATTCATCATAACAAATCAGGGGTGGCGTAAATAATTGAAGTGGGGATATTTCAAGTTCCTCTTTGTAATGAATTTGAAAACCGTTAATGTCAGTTTGTATTTTACTAGCATAAAGCTGCACTCCCACAGATTGAACGCTTTGACTTTTTTATTTTTTGTCTTGGAACGAGCCATTTTTTGCAAACATGGATGAAAACCAGATATGTAAGAGTGCTGACAAAATATTAGATAGAAGTTTTATGCAATTTTCTTAAACCGCTAGTAACCGTTTAAGCCATAAAACATTAATTTTCGAACAGAAATATGAAAATCGTCAGCAATCTTTTATCATTGGATTGCAGATATTTTCGCAAAAATTTGCTCTTTCCAAGACAAAAAATAAAAAAAAGTTGTAAAAACGGTATATCTGTGAGAGTGCAGCTTTAAGGAGGACAACTCGCATTTTCAGTTTATAAAAACTATAGTCTGATTATGATAAAATCAAAGAAGGAACTTCGTAAAACTAATATTTCTATTGTATATATTTTTATTTTTTCTTCAAATTGTAGCAATAACAGCAATTTTAAATAATTTATTTTATATTAATTTATTGTTTATTTATAATATCTAGTTGTTCGGAATGACTGTGTTTTGAGTTTTTTTAAGGAAATAATTACAATTAGCTAAATAATTTTTGCGAATAAGGTAAATAGTGTACCGTGTGGGTACCTGTTCAATGCTAAACTGTTTAATGGGTTCTAAACATGAAAAGTAACTATCTACGTCACATTTAATGCACGGGCACTAGAACTTGATAACATGATATAATATATGTATGTGGTTTTCTCATAATTAAACATTTGAACTTAAAATACGGACAATGTCGTTAACGGACGGTCAAGTAAACTATTTGGGTTGTTTGTCTGAGGGCTTGTAAGAATTTTCAGGATTTTGGCACCACTTTTAAATAGCCCCTTTGTTGCATTGAAGAAACGCAATACTTTATTTCAGTAACGTTTAATTAAAAGCTATGTCAAACATTTGCGGCATGTGAGCGAAAGTTACACCTCCTCTATAATGTAGACAAACCAGTTGTGTGTAAACTGGTTGCTATGATATGACACAATATGTCTACTTAAACTAAAAATCTTCAAGTTCAAACATTTTCTTGCTAGGAGATAATACTGTTGAAGACATATCTACAAGATATATCCGAGATTACACTTTGGAAAACTTAACTCAATATTTCATTATGGAATAATTAATTTTGACAATACGCAGTCGAATACCGAACTACAATATTACACTGTTAATGACTTGACTAAGAGAGAACACTATGGAAGTCTTAACTACCAAATTATACTGTGGTTGATATTACTTTGAAATTACACAGTTGGAAACGAGACAACGAGATAACAATTCGAAAGACTTAACTACGAGATTACACTGTGGGATACTGAACTACGGGGTTGCATTGTCGAATACTTTACAATGTTGAAGACTTAACTAAACTATTTCACTGTAGAAGATTTAACTGTGGCTGACTTTACTCCAAAATTAAACTGAGGAAAACGAACACTTTGAAAGAGTTAACTACGAGATTACACTCCGGAAGACTGAACTTCAAAATTTCAATGTGGAATACTTAACTACGGTAATAAAATATGGAACACGTACCACGAGAGTACGTAGTGAGCTTCTTAACAACGAGAGAACACTTAGAAATACTTAAATACGGGAGACCATTAAAAATACATAGGTGCGAGAGAACACTTCAATACGGGAAACCACTGTGGAGTACTTAACTATGAGAGAACACTTAGGGATTATACATAAATACGGGAGACCACTGTTGAATACTTAACTACGAGAGAACATTGAGTCATTCTTAATTACAGGAGACCACGGTGGAAAACTAAACTACGAGAGAACACTAAAGAATACTTAAATACGGGAGACCACAGTTGAATACTTAACTACGAGAGAACATTGAGTCATACTTAATTACAGGAGACCACGGTGGAAAACTAAACTACGAGAGAACACTAAGGAATACTTAAATACGGGAGACCACAGTTGAATACTTAACTACGAGAAACATTGAGTCATACTTAAATACGGAAGACCACTGTGATATACTTAACTACGAGAGAACACTAAGGAATACTTAAATACGGGAGATCACTGTGGAAAACTACAAGTGTAAATTGTGGAATACTTAAGTACGAGAGAACATTAAGTACGAGAGAACACTGAGGAATATTTAAATACGAAATATCACAATGGAATACTTAACTATGAGAAAACATTGAGACATTCTGAAATACGAGAGACCATTGTAGAATATTTAAATACGGGAGTCCACTGTAAAACACCTCAATATGGGAAATCACTTTGGAATAGTTAACTACGAGAGAACATTGAGGAATACCTAAGTACGGGAGACCACTGTGGAAGACTTGAACACGGAAGACCACTGTAGAAAAAACGGGAGACAACTGTGGAATACTTAACTACGAGAGAACACTTTGGAATACTTAAATACGAAATACCACTGTGGTATACTTAACTATGAGAGAACATTATTGAATACTTAAAAACGGGAGACCACTGTAGAATATGTATAATAACTACGTGAAAATACTAAGGAATACTTAAATACGGGAGACCACTGTGTAATATTTACTTACGAGAGAACACAGGGGGATACTTAACTACGGGTGACCACTGTGGAATACTTGGCTACAAGTGTTCACCGTGTAGAACACATAACTATGGGAGACCACCCTGGAATACTTTGCTACAAGTGTTCACCGTGTGGAAATCTTAACTACGGGAGACCACCGTGGAATACTTGGCTACAAGTGTTCACCGTGTGGAAAACTTAACTACGGGAGACCACCGTGGAATACTTGGCTACAAGTGTTCACCGTGGAAAACTTAACTACAGAAGACCACCGGGAATACTTAACTACAAGTGTTCACCGTGGAAAACTTAACTACGGGAGACCACCGTGGAATACTTGGCTACAAGTGTTCACCGTGGAAAACTTAACTACGGGAGACCACCGTGGAATACTTGGCCACAAATGTTCACCGTGGAAAACTTAACTACGGGAGACCACCGTGGAATACTAAGCTACAAGTGTTCACCGTGTAAAACTTAACTACGGGAGACCACTGTGGAATTCTTAACCAAGCGAGTACACTGTGGAATACTTAACTACGGGAGACAACACTGTGAAAGACTTAGCAACGAGAGAACACAATAACAGGCTAAAACACGAACTAACTCTGTGGAACACCTACGAGGGAATACTGGGCACGCCTTATCTACGAGGGGAGACTGTAGAAGATCAATGCGAGTTTAACGTTATTTTTTCCAAAGAACAGGCATATATATATATATACATATATATATATATGCAAAAATACACAAAAATGTATGTTACATCATTAAGATCAATTGCCTCAACACAATACAGCGTTTGTGTTCTAATGACTCCTTAAAATATTCAAAAATCCCCTTGGACCCTTACCAAAACTACCACAACAGCTGCCTCGTTTGACACTGGTCATGAGCAGTTATGGTAAAATGAAATTGACACTTACTTGATCTAAACTTCTAAAGCAAGGTGTTGTACCAAACAAGGGGGAGGACGTAATTTCGTTTCATGCAAACATTAAGTGAGAAAAATGGTTCATGGCAAACAAGTAAGAAAGTAAGAAACAACTCCTTTTTGACAGTGAAATCTCAAGCAAAGACAAAACATGTGCAGTGAGTCGCGGGGAGCGAAATAATGAAACTTCAGTCATTACAGAGGTTCGTGAGTATGTGGGAATTAAAATAAATTCTGAAAGCAACGAATTAGATGAAGACATAGTTGAACTAGGACTACAAGCTGCTGGGCCAGTAAATACCCAAGGAAATGAGACATTGGAAAACTTTAGTGCCACAATAAAGCGTTTGAAGGCCTAGTTTAAGCCTTTTATAAGTGACAAAACTCCCGCCCCAATCCATGTATAGTAAACTACTTATGTGTATTGATCTTAATCTTTATTGCTGTCTGTTGTCTATCAGAACTCCGATCTATGTGTCCTTCTGTGCAGTTCTGGAGATATTATTATAGAGTTGAACAAATGATTTTGTCTTAGTTGTTTTATTTTACTTTTTCAAATTATAATAAAAAAATTATTACAATGCTTTAGAATAAGATTAGAGTAATGTTATATAGTATACATGTATACAATAGCCCATTAATAGGATTTAACCATGATGCTTCACAATTTGGATATAACAATGGTGACCATGTATTAAAGTAGATTGAAATATATCAGTTATATAACTATTAAAACACTTATTTATTATTTATTTCCCATCTGTCAAATGTATAAATACATTGGCTATGCAAATTGTATATACAAGAATTGGTTATGTATTGGTAAGAGTATCTACACTTAAAGTGCCAACTCTGAATCGCCCTGAGCCAATAAACAAATACACAGGAAATTATCCCCTGCTGTGACCCCAGTGCAATAAACAAGGGATACACAGCAGGGAATAAACATGTCAAACATTCCTTTTACTATGCCGTAAACGCACCTGGTAAAATTGGTAAAAATGGAAAGTTTTCAACGAAGTCAATTTCCTACAAGTTATTTGATGACATTAAAATCGGAAAAACTGACCACCAAGTATTTTCTCTCAAGTCCAATGGAAATCTTTCGTCTCTTCAGAATAACGCATGCTTGAGGTGTTTTCCGAATCATACCATTTTAATGTGTCTTCAAATAGCATGTAGGAAATTGACTCCATTGAATCCTTTCCATCTTTTATCAGACGCGCGAATGTCTATGTGGTATTTCGAGCGCTAATCGTGTCCATTTGGGTCTGTTGTTACAAGTTAAAGACGTTAAACATCTCTTTTTGTACACTAAAAATCAAACTACTTTGGGAGTTGTCATCACAAAAGCGCTTTTTTCATCGGCGACAGGCTAGCATTTTCTGTTCTTGTATTGACGGATTTCCTTGTCACTGCATGCAGTCTTGTGTGATTTTCAGTATAACATTGAGGCTCGTTCGCCTTCTAAATTGGGACAATGGTGATGTTCAAGTCCGTTCCAGAAGTGAAAAAGTCGTTGACTTTATAAATGATACACATCACATACCAGACTGAAAGACTCGTGATTATTAGCGATTCCCAGAATTAGAAACGTATCCTCTAAAGGCTAAACAACTGTGCAGAAGTTTGTTTTCATTTCACCACAATATGGCTAATGTTCTTCCAATAAACCCTGGGGGTTAAGGAAAAAAACCGGTCAGGAAACTTGTACAGTCGAGTAATAACCATGAAGTTTGGGAAATAGGAATATATATATGAAAGCACAGTTACAACATGCACAGATATGACGTATTTGCCGAGAAATTACGAAAATTTGTGGATAAAATCAACACGTTTATATACAAACATGGCCTCTTCATCCACAATCTGTAAAATAACCTTTGTATCTTTAAAGTTATGATACCAAACTAAGATGTCGATGAAAGAGTATGTTTTTCGTCACATACTAGACGCATGATACATTTTTCAAAATTTAAAGAAAAAGTCCACTTACCGGGCAAAAATTGGTACCTGAATTGGTACTTTTCATTCTAAATCAGCAATTTTGTTTGCCATGAGACATTTTTCTCACTTAATGTTTGCATGAAACGAAATTACGTCCTCCCCCCTTGACCAAAGGTCAATCGTGTTGCGGTGATTTGCTGAGAACGCTGTGTTGTGATAAACGATAATGTGTTTAAAGTGTTCATGAAATAAAGACATACACCGGATATGGCACAAACAGTAAACACGACAATTATGATTAAAAGGTTATATAATATTATACTAAATGTTTAACACATTGATTGCATAGCTTTTGATAGGCTCAGATTTCAATCGGTTTGCGGGCATCGAAGCAAAAAGTCAGTCGTTAAACCAAGTGTAATCTAAATACTAAAACTTAAATACTTTTTTGAAGTCTGTGATTTTCTGTTATAAATACAAACAAGTTGTCTCTTACATAACTTGTCCAGTATTCATGTCACTCAATGAAGTTTATGTCCGTCAGACCTACTTTCTACCAACGTAATTATAGTAATGTAAATAGATAACGTTTCATAATGCCAGTTGCCTAATATTGTAATAACATATAATCGTACTTACCAGAATAAATGAACAATTTTGCCATCGATGTAGCATTAGTTTTGTCACCTGAATAAAGAATGCCGTGACTTTTTATTTGAGTAGCGCATTAGTGTCTTTTTTTGTGTGATCATATGACAAAGGACCGAAAGCTGAGATCATCGTCAAGTACGTCAGGAAAACATATGTGTACGTGCCATATGTGCATTCATGATATGACGTCAGAAGGGGCGCATTTTGTGCGAAACCCAAGGAACAAAAAAACTGCAGTATGGGGGCTTTGGGTTGATGAGTATACATTGCCATTTCGTCATAAATGGTTTGATATCTAACACAAACGTAGAACCATTTTGCTTTGCTTAATAGGTTCATTATTTTACTTGTACAATATATATTTTTATATGATTTGGTGTTAAAATAAATATGAACATATGTGTACGTGTACGTGTCAGATGTTGATTCATAATATGGCGTTAGAGTTGGCGCGTTTTGGTGCGCAACCCCGGGAACAAATATAAATGTAGTATGGGGGTGTTGAGCCTTCCCCGCGAACATTTGGGCCAATGCTAGTCTAAGATATCAATATGTTTTTTTTAACATATTTACATGAAATGTTAATTTTGACAGTTTATTAATGGCACATTTGTTTCCCATTGTTAAGAAAAATGAGACACAGAAACGCCTTTGTGAGAAAAAAACGACATCAGTTATGCAATTATTCTTTTGACAAATGGCAATATTTCCTGTTACCTGGCGTACATATGTCAAAAACAAATGCATTTTACATTAAATCATTGGTTGTGTGTGCGCTATATATTTTTAGGCTGTAGGACGCAGGTCTACATACTTTGGCACCATTAATCGAAAATCGCATGAATCGTCTTTTTCAGATGACATGTTAAAAGGATTAATGCGCCGGGGTTATAAAATTGTGACGTATGGTGTTAAACGGTTTAAATAGTTTGACTTAAAATACCACTTTATTTGAATACGGTTATAAGACTGCATCGTTATTATGCTTTTAGAAGCAAGCCGAAGAATCTGAAAGGAATCTTTGTGTGGAACGAAGGGAATAGATAAGTATCGATAATAACACAATAGAAATATGCTGACTAAAACCCTGCCATACTTTACCTACACAAATAGTTAAAACGTAATATATCGGGTTTCATTGAATTAACTTTACACTAGCAATAAACTTGCGAGATGAAAGGAGTGTTCATATATTGTTTATTGTGGTGGTGATTGAACAGTCTAGGTTATATAATACAACATTGAGTTAAAGTATGCTTTTAAACAATGGAATAATACACAACGGCATGATGTCTATGGGTTCTGAAAAAAAACATTTGTCCAGGCCATGCCATTTTTTGGGCATATTAGTAAGAATTTTTAAATTGAAATAAAACTGCTCAAAAATGTGTTGTAACCATTGTCGAAATGTCAAAATTGATAAGAGTATGTTGTTTTGTTGTTGTTATTTTTGTTGATGTTTTTGTTTTGCTGTTGTTATGGTTTTTTCGTGTTTTTAGGGGGACTGGGGCGGTCTTTATCTAACGTTAGACGCACAACAAAATCTTGTTTTCTTCATTCACTATTTTTCAACTACCGCAAGGCGGATTTTTATCTAGCAAACACTAAATTGCCATGTAAAAGGGTGAATGATAGTGTAAGGTAAATTGCTTCAAAAGTAACTTACACATAGAAAAACACTCAGCAAGTATACCTCCTCACGTTTCCACCAATGTGTTGCGGAAATAGTTAATGATGTTTTTTTTTCTTTAAAGCGATTTAAATTTCTTTAAAAAAACAGCTTTCATTATATTTTATTGCCTCATGTTCTGTTTCTGAGAATTTCCTTTTAACCGCAGGTTATAGCTTTGACATTTTTGCACTGACACAATGCTATTGGAAAACACCTACCGTAGACATCCATGAACTAGTCCAATTCTCCATCTAAGAACTTTCATTAAGAATATAGGCAAAACATTAAGGCTAAACGATCATGATGTGCCCCACAATTACAAGTAAGTTCTGGTTAAGCAGGGGACCTTTGTCCATCCACGCTTTAGTGCGTGAAACTGAACGTTTTAATATTTTTCAAAAAGTTTCTTCTATATTGAATTCGTTATTTAAAAAACAAAAGTACATCTGGTGTTCGCAAATATTTGTGGGCTAGTGACAATCGAGGATTTACATATTTACTGCAGCTGTATAATGTAGACGGTGAGAGCAGATTTGACGTTGAATATAAACATTATTTTCGTACATCGCTCTGCCCTCTGCGCATGAGCACAGTAACTATGATTAACAGGTAAGGTCGCCGTTTTGCACACACAGACTCACGCACGCACGCACACACGCACGCACACACGCACACATATACCAAAGACATCAGAACAACGTTCGAACAGCTTCTGACGTCCTCGGTTAACTTACGACTTTCGCACATGAACCTTGTGTTAAATGGAGACGGCTACTTTACTCTTCGGCTCCTCCCAATCTCTTGCACTGTGTCACACCCGGGAATAGATGTGACAAACTGGGAAATCAAAGACTGGTTTTACATCTCACAAGGTCCTTACAATTCAACAAAGGAACTGCTGAATGCGTTTGAAAGAAATCAGCTTCGAACGGTTGTGTTTCCAAAAGACTATAGGCAACAGTATGCCGATGCATTGAACTTGAAACGTGACGTGTCGCTTACGAAAGAGCATTTTCTAATGTACCACCAGAAAATACGAACCGCAAGGGGCGAGGTATTCTATAGATATAAATCGCGTCGAATGGATGGGGTGGTCATTCGAATTCACTTCCGATCCAATACGAGGGCCTGCATTGTTTAATATACGTTTCCTTGACCAGAGAATAGCCTATGAAATATTATTACAGGATATTACACTGCTCTATCACCCCGACACAAACGGCCACGGTTCATTAGCTTTGGCTGACACCGTGTTTCATTTAGGAAGTAGCTATGTACACCAACGGACGGGATTAGACTGTCCATCGCGAGGTACGCTTCTAAACGTGTCAAGTACTGATGGTTTTGCAATACGTAATCCGTTTCAGGCCGCCTGTGTGTTTGAGGCCGACGGACAGAGAGCACTGTGGCGTCACGCAAAAGGTGGCTTGGCGGACCATTGATTAGTTGCGGGTACAGTGTTGGTGTTAGGTAACTATGACTATGTTGTGGAATGGAATTTTCGGTTGGATGGTTCAATGGATACACTCTTAACGGCCTCTGGGTATCTATTTGGTGCGTTTTGGGACGACGGATCGTTAAATGAAACAAAAACACCTCCATTTGACCACACATGTTCATTCAAAGTTGACTAGATATTATTGGTAGAAAAAAAATGGTTTCCAGTAATTGACTTAAAAACAGTCGGAAGTGGATCAGGTGCTGATCCTATTTGTGTTTTTTACTGTACCGGCGTAGGTTCGCACCCCACTAAAATCAAAATATTTACTTATGTTTTCTGCAATTTCGATGCCATTGAGTAAAATAATGAAAACATAATGATGTATTACCCGGAAAACTATTTTAACCAAAATCTTCGTAGTTAAACAATGCAAATCATTAGTATAATATAAAATAAAGCACTGCCCTAGACGGGCTCTAGGTATGTTATCAACTTCAGAAACTGCTAATGCAGTACGTTTTTTCTTAGGTAAACAAGTGCCAAAGGCAAAAGTCATTTTATATGACATACTATGACTATGACTACGACCAATTAGATTATGTAGGTGCATAACAAGTAAGGTTAAGGCAGTGCAAAGCAAATTTACTAATTTAATGTTTGAAAAAACTCATAATTACAAACACAATTATATTAATTTATCTAATACTGAATATCATACAAGCATTTTCAGAACAAAATAATGATTCCTGTTTTAAAGCTGCACTCTTACAGTTTGAACGCTTTGACAACTTGTTTATTGTTTGTCTTGGAACTAGGCTATTTTTGCGAAAATGCATGAAACCAGTTATATAAGACTGTAAACAAAATATCAGATTGAGATTTTTATATATAAGTCCAAAAATTGATGTTTATGCATTTTTCTTAAACCGTTAGTACCCATAAAACATTAATTATCGAACGGATATATGAAAATCTGCGATCTGATCTTTTGTCATAAGTCTTCTATCATTGGTTTGCAGATAATTACGCAAAAAGTTGCTCATTCCAAGACAAAAAATAAAAAAGTTGTAAAAACGGCAAATCTGTGAGAGTGTAGCTTTAAACATAGCAAGGTAAACGAAACAGATTGAGTTTACTTAAAATAAGTTATCTGACAATCAACCTGTACTTAACTATTTTAATATGTAAAACAGCATTGTGTATATTTTAGATTTTTAAGGTTCTGCAAATAACCCGGAAAAATGGTTTGACACCCTCAGCAGTTTGAAATGATTATAAATTCCCTGAAGTTGATGTTGTTAGCACAATTCCATTATTGAATATAACAATGTATGCAGAAAGTATGAAAATATTTACTTATTTAAAGTATAAGACATTAAACTGAATTATAAACATTCAACAACAATACATCTATAACATTTAAAAAGCAACTTTGAATGTTTGGTATTCAGAATGTCATGTGATATGTAAATTTCGTTATGACGTTGTGCGCGCTAAATTTAGATTATACTTTCGGTTTTGTTACATTTTTAATTTACTACTGTAGAATTTGTTTTAATTGAAATGGCAAAACTTAAACATGTTCACTCAAATGCACATTTTTTTCAGAAACACTGGCAAAAAATCGAGAGTCGGGAGGAAAAAATAGGGTCGTTCGGGTAAGAGGAAATATCCCTCCGCATTTTTTGTCAACAAATTGGTTTAAACGGCCCCAAATACTTACCTCAATTATGATGTTGTTGGACTTCCGGGAGACAAATGGCAAACGTATCATAGTGCCAGAAACCATCTTGTTCAAAACATTTCTGATAACAATGTTCCGCCAACCAGATAATGCAGATCACTAGTCACAGAAATATCCAGTCAGTCAACAAATACAGCCACATTAGTGCCAAACAACACAAGAACATTTCAAACATCTCCATCCAAACAAACACAGGCAATATGCAGTCAATGCCATTTGCTTGCCAGTTTAATCATCTGTCGGCTACCAAAAACACAAATACGAATTTCGCAGCACAGGCTTCTTACAGATCCCATGACGGCTAGAACATCATGTTCTCTGCAAACATTTTGGTGGAACTTTTCCAACATCAACATCCATGCAGTACAGAGTAAGGCTTCACCGTAATCATCTGGCCCCAATTTCTCGAAACTTCTTCAGTCCCTTATAACAGGATTAAGCTAAGCTCACTATTTTTGTTTTTCAATAATTTGCTTAATATTTACTTCTTTAAGAGTTTTTATACTTAAGATAGGAATAATCTTTATGATTATCACAATAAACCATTTTTTAATTATCAAAATTCAATTTAACTATGTATTTTGGCTTATTGAAATAAGCTACTTAAGCCTGTTTCGCTTAAGAAGTTTCGAGAAATTGGGGCCTGCATGTTGTGAAACTCCATGTACACTAAGAAAACGCTGTTAAATCATCCTAGAAAGCGGCAGCGAATATCTTTTAAATCCGTGCACAAAGTAAAACTTGACAGACCGATGTAAGTCACATAAACCGTGTAAATGCATTTACTCTCGGTGTGACGTCATCAAATTGTGTACTTATTTGTTGTTTTTTGGTTAGAATTGTACGTTATTCATGATGTTGGATATTTTACTACACATATTTACATGTGACTTGTTAAGCGCTTTATCAGAATTAAAACTCGATAACTGCTAGCTATTTTTGTGAGTTTCATTTGGAACTATTTATATGGCGCATCGTTGACAGTCCACTCTGTATACTTAGGCTGTCAAACAATGGGTTTAAAAAGTGGAACTAAATTGGAAAAAAACACCGTTTTAAGAATGTGATAAGAAAGATCTGACACTCGTTGTCATTTTATAAGATGATTATTTTATAAGATTTTTATTAAACTCGACCATGAAAATTGTTAGTAAACTCGCTTACAAACAAATTTCATAAACCCGTTTAATTAAATCTTGTATTAAATGACAACGAGTGTCAGAACCTATATATGTTTTTATTTTATTCCTTTTTAATTCATTTGTTTCAAATGTCTTTAACCTCATTTGTTTTAAGAAAATGAAATTGCGTTATGCTCTATCAAATGGCTTTTGAAAATGGACACCAGTACTCATACATGATTGACTTCATTCACTCTATTGAATAAGCAATTCGATTAGCCATATCGTTCTTACATCCAGTTAAGACCAGTATAGAATACCAACCGAGTACTCAGTTCAGGTCTCTCTACTCAAAGAGGATTCGTATAAATTGTCTTCAAAGCTGGGAAATAAAGACATCAGTATATCAAATTGAAATCAAATATCGTTCAGTTTTTTTTTATTTGTGCTTGCTCGACCAAGTCCATTTGTAATAGATGTGGATTATGACGGCTAGTTTCTGTTGGTCTTGAACACTGGGCCAGTCTGCAACACATAAATACAACAATGAGCTACATATCGATCGATACAGTCTGGAGTTTCATAGCAATACAACCATGAGTTTAATATCAATACATGTCTATACAGCTCTGAGTTACATATCATCAATGCATCCCTGGACTTAATATCAATACATATCTGTGTTGCATATCAATAGATCAATGAGTTACATACAATACAAATATGTGTTGCATATTAATTCAGCCATGAGTTACATATCAATACATGTCTTTGTTACTTATACAACCCTGAGTTAAATATCAATACATCCCTGAGTTACATATCAATACATGTTTTTGTTACTTATACAACCCTGAGTTACATATCAATACAACCCTGAGTTACATATCATTAAAGCCCTATACTGAGTTACAAATCATTACAGCCCTGAGTTACATATCATTAAAGCCCTATACTGAGTTACAAATCATTACAGCCCTGAGTGACATACCATTAAAGCCCTAAACTGAGTTACAAATCATTACAACCCTGAGTGACATACCATTAAAGCCATATACTGAGTTACAAATCATTACAGCCCTGAGTGACATACCAATAAAGCCCTAAACTGAGTTACAAATCATTACAGCCCTGAGTGACATATCAATAAAGCCCTATACTGAGTTACAAATCATTACAACCCTGAGTGACATATCATTAAAGCCCTATACTGAGTTACAAATCATTACAACCCTGAGTGACATATCATTAAAGCCCTATACTGAGTTACAAATCATTACAGCCCTGAGTGACATATCATTAAAGCCTATAATCAGTTACAAATCATTACAGCCCTGAGTGACATATCATTAAAGCCCTAAACTGAGTTACAAATCATTACAGCCTTGAGTGACATATCATTAAAGCCCTACACTGAGTTACAAATCATTACAGCCCTGAGTGACATATCATTAAAGCCCTAAACTGAGTTACAAATCATTACAGCCCTGAGTGACATATCATTAAAGCCCTAAACTGAGTTACAAATCATTACAACCCTGAGTGACATATCATTAAAGCCCTATACTGAGTTACAAATCATTACAACCCTGAGTGACATATCATTAAAGCCCTATACTGAGTTACAAATCATTACAGCCCTGAGTGACATATCATTAAAGCCCTATACTGAGTTACAAATCATTACAGCCCTGAGTGACATATCATTAAAGCCTTATACTGAGTTACAAATCATTACAGCCCTGAGTGACATATCATTAAAGCCCTATACTGAGTTACAAATCATTACAGCCCTGAGTGACATATCATTAAAGCCCTACACTGAGTTACAAATCATTACAGCCCTGAGTGACATATCAATAAAGCCCTATACTGAGTTACAAATCATTACAGCCCTGAGTGACATATCAATAAAGCCCTATACTGAGTTACAAATCATTACAGCCCTGAGTGACATATCAATAAAGCCCTATACTGAGTTACAAATCATTACAGCCCTGAGTGACATATCATTAAAGCCCTATACTGAGTTACAAATCATTACAGCCCTGAGTGACATATCATTAAAGCCCTATACTGAGATACAAATCATTACAGCCCTGAGTGACATATCATTAAAGCCCTAAACTGAGTTACAAATCATTTCAGCCCTGAGTGACATATCATTAAAGCCCTATACTGAGTTACAAATCATTTCAGCCCTGACTGACATATCATTAAAGCCCTAAACTGAGTTACAAATCATTACAGCCCTGACTGACATGTCATTAAAGCCCTATACTGAGTTACAAATCATTACATCCCTGAGTGACATATCATTAAAGCCCTATACTGAGTTACAAATCATTACATCCCTGAGTGACATATCATTAAAGCCCTATACTGAGTTACACATCTTTACAGCCCTGAGTGACATATCATTAAAGCCCTATACTGAGTTACAAATCATTACAGCCCTGAGTGACATATCATTAAAGCCCTATATTAAAGCCCTATACTGAGTTACAAATCATTACAGCCCTGAGTGACATATCATTAAAGCCCTATACTGAGTTACAAATCATTACAGCCCTGAGTGACATATCATTAAAGCCCTCTACTGAGTTACAAATCATTACAGCCCTGAGTGACATATCATTAAAGCCCTATACTGAGTTACAAATTATTACAGCCCTGACTGACATATCATTAAAGCCCTATACTGAGTTACAAATTATTACAGCCCTGACGGACATATCATTAAAGCCCTATACTGAGTTACAAATCATTACAGCCCTGACTGACATATCATTAAAGCCCTATACTGAGTTATAAATCATTACAGCCCTGAGTGACATATCATTAAAGCCCTATACTGAGTTATAAATCATTACAGCCCTGAGTGACATATCATTAAAGCCCTATACTGAGTTATAAATCATTACAGCCCTGAGTGACATATCATTAAAGCCCTATACTGAGTTACAAATCATTACAGCCCTGACTGACATATCATTAAAGCCCTATACTGAATTACAAATCATTACAGCCCTGAGTGACATATCATTAAAGCCCTATACTGAGTTACAAATCATTACAGCCCTGAGTGACATATCATTAAAGCCCTATACTGAGTTACAAATCATTACAGCCCTGAGTGACATATCATTAAAGCCCTATACTGAGTTACAAATCATTACAGGCCTGAGTGACATATCATTAAAGCCCTATACTGAGTTACAAATTATTACAGCCCTGAGTGACATATCATTAAAGCCCTATACTGAGTTACAAATCATTACAGCCCTGAGTGACATATCATTAAAGCCCTATACTGAGTTACAAATCATTACAGCCCTGAGTGACATACCATTAAAGCCCTATACTGAGTTACAAATCATTACAGCCCTGAGTGACATACCATTAAAGCCCTATACTGAGTTACAAATCATTACAGCCCTGAGTGACATACCATTAAAGCCCTATACTGAGTTACAAATCATTACAGCCCTGAGTGACATACCATTAAAGCCCTATACTGAGTTACAAATCATTACAACCCTGAGTGACATACCATTAAAGCCTTAAACTGAGTTACAAATCATTACAACCGTGAGTGATATATCATTAAAGCCCTATACTGAGTTACAAATCATTACAACCGTGAGTGACATATCATTAAAGCCCTATACTGAGTTACAAATCATTACAGCCCTGAGTGACATATCAATAAAGCCCTATACTGAGTTACAAATCATTACAGCCCTGAGTGACATATCATTAAAGCCCTATACTGAGTTACAAATCATTACAGCCCTGAGTGACATATCATTAAAGCCCTATACTGAGTTACAAATCATTACAACCCTGAGTGACATATCATTAAAGCCCTATACTGAGTTACAAATCATTACAGCACTGAGTGACATATCATTAAAGCCCTATACTGAGTTACAAATCATTACAGCCCTGAGTGACATATCATTATAGCCCTATACTGAGTTACAAATCATTACAGGCCTGAGTGACATATCATTAAAGCCCTATACTGAGTTACAAATCATTACAGCCCTGAGTGACATATCATTAAAGCCCTATACTGAGTTACAAATCATTACAGCCCTGAGTGACATATCATTAAAGCCCTATACTGAGTTACAAATCATTACAGCCCTGAGTGACATACCATTGAAGCCCTATACTGAGTTACAAATCATTACAGCCCTGAGTGACATACCATTAAAGCCCTATACTGAGTTACAAATCATTACAGCCCTGAGTGACATACCATTAAAGCCCTATACTGAGTTACAAATCATTACAGCCCTGAGTGACATACCATTAAAGCCCTATACTGAGTTACAAATCATTACAGCCCTGAGTGACATACCATTAAAGCCCAATACTGAGTTACAAATCATTACAGCCCTGAGTGACATACCATTAAAGCCCTATACTGAGTTACAAATCATTACAACCCTGAGTGACATATCATTAAAGCCTTAAACTGAGTTACAAATCATTACAACCGTGAGTGATATATCATTAAAGCCCTATACTGAGTTACAAATCATTACAACCGTGAGTGACATATCATTAAAGCCCTATACTGAGTTACAAATCATTACAGCCCTGAGTGACATATCATTAAAGCCCTATACTGAGTTACAAATCATTACAGCCCTGAGTGACATATCATTAAAGCCCTATACTGAGTTACAAATCATTACGGCCCTGACTGACATATCATTAAAGCCCTATACTGAGTTACAAATCATTACGGCCCTGAGTGACATATCATTAAAGCCCTATACTGAGTTACAAATCATTACGGCCCTGAGTGACATATCATTAAAGCCCTATACTGAGTTACAAATCATTACGGCCCTGAGTGACATATCATTAAAGCCCTAAACTGAGTTACAAATCATTACAGCCCTGAGTGACATATCATTAAAGCCCTAAACTGAGTTACAAATCATTACAGCCCTGAGTGACATATCATTAAAGCCCTAAACTGAGTTACAAATCATTACAGCCCTGAGTGACATATCATTAAAGCCCTAAACTGAGTTACAAATCATTACAGCCCTGAGTGACATATAATTAAAGCCCTAAACTGAGTTACAAATCATTACAGCCCTGAGTGACATATCATTAAAGCCCTATACTGAGATACAAATCATTACAGCCCTGAGTGACATATCATTAAAGCCCTATACTGAGTTACAAATCATTACAACCCTGAGTGACATATCATTAAAGCCCTATACTGAGTTACAAATCATTACAGCCCTGAGTGACATATCATTAAAGCCCTATACTGAGTTACAAATCATTACAGCCCTGAGTGACATATCATTAAAGCCCTAAACTGAGTTACAAATCATTACAGCCTTGAGTGACATATCATTAAAGCCCTAAACTGAGTTACAAATCATTACAGCCCTGAGTGACATATCATTAAAGCCCTAAACTGAGTTACAAATCATTACAGCCCTGAGTGACATATCATTAAAGCCCTAAACTGAGTTACAAATCATTACAGCCCTGAGTGACATATCATTAAAGCCCTAAACTGAGTTACAAATCATTACAGCCCTGAGTGACATACCATTAAAGCCCTATACTGAGTTACAAATCATTACAGCCCTGAGTGACATACCATTAAAGCCCTATACTGAGTTACAAATCATTACAGCCCTGAGTGACATACCATTAAAGCCTTAAACTGAGTTACAAATCATTACAGCCCTGAGTGACATACCATTAAAGCCTTAAACTGAGTTACAAATCATTACAACCCTGAGTGACATATCATTAAAGCCCTATACTGTGTTACAAATCATTACAGCCCTGAGTGACATATCAATAAAGCCCTATACTGAGTTACAAATCATTACAACCCTGAGTGACATATCAATAAAGCCCTACACTGAGTTACAAATCATTACAGCCCTGAGTGACATATCAATAAAGCCCTACACTGAGTTACAAATCATTACAGCCCTGAGTGACATATCAATAAAGCCCTACACTGAGTTACAAATCATTACAGCCCTGAGTGACATATCAATAAAGCTCTACACTGAGTTACAAATCATTACAGCCCTGAGTGACATATCAATAAAGCCCTATACTGAGTTACAAATCATTACAGCCCTGAGTTACATATCATTAAAGCCCTATACTGAGTTACAAATCATTACAGCCCTGAGTTACATATCATTACATATCAATACAATTTTGTGTGACATATATATACAATCCTAAGTATACTAATACTTCCTTGAGTTATATATTAATTCATTTCTGTGTTACATATCAATAAATTTCTGTGTTACATTTACATATCAATACATTTCTGTGTAACATATAAATACATTTCTCTGTAACATATCACTAAAATACTGAGTAACATATCATTACATATGAATACAACCTTGAGTGACATATAAATACAATTCTAAGTAACATATAAATACATCCATCCCTGAGTTACATATCAATACATTTCTGTGTTACATTTCAATACAGCCCTGAGGTACATATCAATACAGCCCTAAGTCACATATCATTACAGCCAAAAGTTAGATATCGGTACAATCCTGAGTAACATATCAATACAGCCTGATTTACATATCAATATAGCCCTTTGTTTCATATCAATACAGCCATGAGTTAAATGTCAATACAATACCCAGTTACATGTATCAATAAAAGGGTGTGAAAAGTAAATAAGTCTATTGCTCTGTCTTTTGGACGGAATATCGTACTTCTTTTCAAATCTGAATAGTGCTGGTACTTCTACTTCTACCAACACATTTTTACAATCAATTCAAAAACACGATATAAATGATTGAGCTTATCCAGCGAAGGAAAATATCCTGTCACAAAACAAAATTGGATTTCCCGTCGGTGTTTCTGATCGGAAAACTTTTGTAAATTTATTGCCCATTCGGGAAAAAAATCGCTTATTGTCCCTATTTCTTAGTAACATGGTTTGTGCAAAAGGACATTTAGATTATATAAAATTTAAAAACCTGGCTGTGCACTAGAAATATATATATCCGATTCCTACATTTCATTTATGTATTTTAATTTTACCCATACTAGAGATATTGAGGATCATATGCTATTTTTAATAGCTCAGTAGTTATTGCAGCAATGCATATAGCTAAATGCGTTTCCTGGTTAGAAAATGATGGATACCAGCTTCTGTCGATATCACAAAAATTGGAAAAGTAAATACATGTATTTATTTCTAGCACAGAACCATGGCTTTATGTTTTACGTAAACCTAATATTCTTATTCACAGGACAATGTTTGCGTTTTGTTTCCCGATAGGGCAATACATTTACAAAGGTGAAACGCTAACGAAAAAATCCCCTTGTTTCCCAATCGACCTATACATATGCGATCGGATCTTTTGTCAGGAGTCTTTCATCACTGGTTTAAAGATATTTACACACAAATTTGCTAATTCCAAAACAAACAAAAAAGTTGGAAAGTCTTTAACATATTTTTTTTCAAAAAAAAAAAACATTTTAAAAGGAATACCAAGATTACCATTTAGAAATACGTTTTTATTGCACATTTTTTACCATTTGAATCAATGAATAGTGTTTTAATGGTTGCAGAGTTCGTCCAAAGAACATCTTAATTCAGTATGACTTGAATAATTAATTGTTACTCACGTTGGGAGGACACTCAAAGTCACCATCTAGATGCCATGACGTCTGTTTCATACCAATTGGTTCAATCTGTGTATGGTATTAAATGTATGCTAGGTTAATTATTATTCGTATAATTATTGGTATATTATATATTATTATATACTATTATAGTAGTAGTTGTTGTTGTTGTTGTTGCTTCTGCTGCTGTAGTTGTTGTTGTTGTTAATTTTGTTGTTGTTGGTTATGTTGTTGTTGTTGTTGCTGATTCTGCTACTGCTGCTGTAGTTGTTGATGTTGTTAATATTGTTGTTGTAGTTATTATTAACATTGTTGTTGTTGTTGTTGTTGTCGTTTCTGTGAACATTTTCAAAACTCTGCATTCGGTGATTGTTATTTTTAAATACAATGTCATAGTATACAAGAATATCCGCGTGTGATACCGTGCGTATTTCGAATTCCTTGCTTCTGACACGTGTCCGGTTAATGAAACACAGAATACGAAACTTTGTACGGCCAGTATTGAGCAGTCCTTGGGCGCTACTAACTCTCGAGCTCTCTAATTATATACAAGAGTACCCTTTGTAACCTCCCTTGGCTAAGCAAGAGTATCATGCGTAGTCGTCCTTAGCTAGTTTTTCGCTGCCTAATTGACAAAAGCTCAATATTCGAGAATAAACAATTACTGACATCACCGGTGATGACATTTTTACACAAATTGCAAGCATAATTAATACTGCAAATATTTCAAATTCACGAGTGATGTTTTCGCGATTTCTTTATAAAAGATTTGCTCATGAGACCTTGCAAAAGTAAACAACCTTTCTAAGTCATAACGGAAAAGTGATAAAAATTTTAGGTTAACCATGTAGTTCTCGAATGATACAACTATGAGGTTAACCATGTTGTTCTCGAATGATACAACTATGAGGTTAACCATGTTGTTCTCGAATGAAACAACTATGAGGTTAACATGTTGTTCTCGAATGATTTAACTATGAGGTTAACCATGTTGTTCTCGAATGATACAACTATGAGGTTAACAATGTTGTTCTCGAATGATACAACTATGAGGTTAACAATGTTGTTCTCGAATGATACAACTATGAGGTTAACAATGTTGTTCTCGAATGATACAACTATGAGGTTAACAATGTTGTTCTCGAATGATACAACTATGAGGTTAACAATGTTGTTCTCGAATGATACAACTATGAGGTTAACCATGCAGTTCTCGAATGATACAACTATGAGGTTAACCATGCTGTTCTCGAATGATACAACTATGAGGTTAACAATGCTGTTCTCGAATGATACAACTATGAGGTTAACAATGCTGTTCTCGAATGATACAACTATGAGGTTAACCATGCTGTTCTCGAATGATACAACTATGAGGTTAACCATGCTGTTCTCGAATGATACAACTATGAGGTTAACAATGTTGTTCTCGAATGATACAACTATGAGGTTAACAATGTTGTTCTCGAATGATACAACTATGAGGTTAACAATGTTGTTCTCGAATGATACAACTATGAGGTTAACAATGTTGTTCTCGAATGATACAACTATGAGGTTAACAATGTTGTTCTCGAATGATACAACTATGAGGTTAACCATGTTGTTCTCGAATGATACAACTATGAGGTTAACAATGTTGTTCTCGAATGAAACAACTATGAGATTAAACATGTTGTTCTCGAATGATACAACTATGAGGTTAACCATGTTGTTCTCGAATGATACAACTATGAGGTTAACAATGTTGTTCTCGAATGATACAACTATGAGGTTAACCATGCAGTTCTCGAATGATACAACTATGAGGTTAACCATGCTGTTCTCGAATGATACAACTATGAAGTTAACAATGCTGTTCTCGAATGATACAACTATGAGGTTAACAATGCTGTTCTCGAATGATACAACTATGAGGTTAATCATGTTGTTCTCGAATGATACAACTATGAGGTTAACCATGTTGTTTATGAGGTTAACTATGTTGTTCCCGGATGAAACAACCACGAGGTTAGCCATGTTGTTCCCAAAAGAAACAACTACGAGGTTAGCCATGTTGTTCCCGGTTGAAACAACCACGAGGTTAGCCATGTTGTTCCCGGGTGAAACAACCACGAGGTTAGCCATGTTGTTCCCGGATGCAACAACTATGAGGTAAACCATGTTGTTCTGAAATGAAACAACTACGTGGTTTACCATGTTGTTCCCGGATGAAACAACCACGAGGATAGCCATGTTGTTCCCGGATGAAACAACCACGAGGTTAGCCATGTTGTTCCCGGATGCAACAACTATGAGGTAAACCATGTTGTTCTGAAATGAAACAACTAAGCGGTTTACCATGTTGTTCCCGGATGAAACAACCACGAGGATAGCCATGTTGTTCCCGGATGCAACAACTATGAGGCAAATGAAACAACTACGTGGTTTACCATGTTTTCCCGACTGAAAAACTACGAAGTTTACCAAATGTTTTCGAGTGATAAAGCTACGAGTTTAACCCTATTTTCCCGAGTGATAAAGCTATAAGGTTTACCATCTTTTCTCGAGTGATAAATCTACGAGGTCTACTATGTTTTCTTGAGTGTTAAAGCTACGAAGTTTACCATATTTTCCCGAGTGACAAAGCTACGAGGTTTACTATATTTTCTCGAGAGATAAATCTACGAGGTTTACCATATTTTCCCGAGTGATAAATATACGAGGTTTACCATGTTTTCCCGAGTGATAAATCTACGAGGTCTACCATGTTTTCTGGAGTGATAAAACTACGAAGTTTACCATGTTTTCCTGAGTGATAAATATACGAGGTTTACCATGTTTTCCCGAGTGATAAATCTACGAAGTTTACCATCTTTTCTCGAGTGATAAATCTATGAGGTTTACCATGTTTTCTCGAGTGATAAATCTACGAGGTTTACCATGTTTTGTCGAAAGATACGAGGTTTACCGTATTTTCTCGAGTAATAAATCTACGAGGTTTACCATCTTCTCTCGAGTGACAAAGCTACGAGGTTTACCATGTTTTCCCGAGTGATAAATCTACGAGGTTTACCATCTTTTTCAGAATGATAAATCTACGAGGTTTACCATGTTTTACCGAGTGACAAATCTACGAGGTTTACCATGTTTTCTTGAGTGATAAAACTACGAGGTTTACCATGTTGTTCCAGAGTGATTTTCCTGCAGCGTATGTGCCGAGCTCACTGAAGTGGAAACAGTCGGGGGCAAAGTAATTGAGGTCATAGGCTCCGGTCTGAAAAAGCATGTTTTAGTGTATTATATCTTATACATTCGTGTATGGCCATCTTTGGTAGCCTACTTGTTAAATGCTTACTTATTTATGGTTACCATATCATTCAAAAGTCAATTCTTATCACAGCCTCCAAGGTCTGTGGAAAAACGGGAACTTTGACTTTCGGTCCAGCAAAGCCCGGGTAAAATCCCCGCCCTGGGGACGAACTGCCGGTAAAATCCCCGTTAAATGCCCCCGCACCCCAGGGACCCTAGCGTATAGCATTAATGATCCCGAGTCAAGCTGTTGTTCTATCGAGTATAGTATTAATGATCCCGAGTCAAGCTGCTGTTCTATTGCGTATAGCATTAATGATCCCGAGTCAAGCAGTTGTTCTATCGAGTATAGCACTAATAATCCCGAGTCAAGCTGTTGTTCTATCGAGTATAGTATTAATGATCCCGAATCGAGCTGCTGTTCTATTGCGTATAGCATTAATGATCCCGAGTCAAGCTGTTGTTCTATCGAGTATAGTATTAATGATTACGAGTCAAGCTGTTGTTCTATAGCGTATAGCATTAATGATCCCGAGTCAAGTTGTTGTTCTATCGAGTATAGTATTAATGATCCCGAGTCAAGCTGCTGTTCTATTGCGTATAGCATTAATGATCCCGAGTCAAGCTGTTGTTCTATCGAGTATAGTATTAATGATCAAGTAGAGGCTAATGACAAACCAGCTGGTATACTTTATTCGTAAAAATGCCATATATGTTATGTATTTAAAGATAAAATCATTTTGTTCTTGAATGTAATCTATTTACTGGCATTACGAAATCTTACATGTACACAAACTTTTATGCAAAACCGAATATGATTATATTTATAAATTTATCAAATAATATCTTTATAATGTAAATAGAAAATTATTGAATTATGTATACAAAGCTTTTGAGTCGAGAAAAACCTACTACATGTATTACGGATAATAATGTATGTTTTCCTCTCGCAATGTATATATTGTGCTAGGATTGTTAATCAATTCGTAATTTTATCATTGAAAGATTGACTGACCATTAACTATACTATTTGCAGAAACATATTTAATGATTGTGTTCGCATGGGAATATTGCCTGATGTTCCAGAAATGATCTCTGAAGATTATCTGAAACCTAGTTTACGGTAGTTTTGACGGGCGTTGTGTCCCGGAAGAAAGGCTGCAGCGTAACGGCAAAGTCACTTTTGTCATTGTAGATGCCAGTTGATATGAGATTCTGCGTCTTGGTCTGGTACAGTTTTGATATAATCGACAGCATGTCATGGTTATTGTTGTTTTTGGCACAGTCGCACACCATACTAAAATAATCATACAACGGATTATTTTATAAGTGATAAAAGCCGACTCTCTCAGATTCAACGTTTTGACCTTTTTTTGTCTTGGAATGAGCCAGTTTTTGCATAAATATCTGCAAAACAGTGATAAAAGACTGCCGACAAAAGATCAGATCGCAGATATTCATATTTCCGTTCGAGAATTAATGTTTTATGGCTAAAAGCGTTACTAACGGTTTAAGAAAAATACAAAAAAGAACATCAAATTTGAACTTAAATATGAAAAACTGTGATCTGATGTTTTGTCAGCAGTCTTATTTCACTGGTTTGCAGATATTTACGCAAAAATTGGCTCATTCCAAGAATATAAAAAAAAGTTGTAAAAACGGTAAATCTGTGAGAGTGCAGCTATATATGCTTCGTTGTGTACATTGAGCGACTTAACTCATTTTATCTCGTAATCATGAATAATAAATAAGGCATTTTCATCAAGGAAACTACATATGCACAAACGCTCATACTAATGTTTTCCCGTAGAAGAAGTACTCTGGCGAAAGCTCGAATGAACACTGTCCGTCTTAACATTGCAATTGTAAACAAGTCATTTAGACCACTCGCCTGCGAAGACAACTGACAGTACATAGTTACTAAAGAGTATTTAATTGTAACATGCGATTTAATTTAAAAAAGAGTTGGCTCCCCTGCCTCATGCATATTCATTAAAAAGAGCTTTTGTCACTCAATTTCCCCACGGTATATTTAAAGTATACCCGTGGTTCCACAACAGTTTCTATTTGGTTAAAGTTGTTCACTGACAATAAATAACTACAATGTGCATAGAATAGCGCGCGTAATCTTTAAGCATTGGTTAAAATACACGTTTCTAAAATCACAACGTGAAGTGGTTTTATTGTAAATTAAATTTAGTTTAAATTCATTAAAATGTTTTGTAAATTTCGAAATGTGTCAATTTTGTGTTACAGTTAATCCTACCCTTTATTGTCAAACCTCAACCGTTCTGGATCGAATCAATGTCTAATCTAATGGTAAGTCTGATTAATAATTTAAAGATTTGAAAAACATACACAATTGCCGCTGTTAGTGTACAGAAGAAATTGTAACAATTAAGCTATAAATGTAAATTTACTCGGTGACAAGATTGCAGAAGAAGCCCTGTGAAACACCGGCTAGTGGTGTGATGTCGAAGATCTCAACTAGGTTAACAAACGCCTTTGGCACATTGTCGTAAAGGATCTTCAAAGTTTCGTTGATCTTTGCTATATAACTGTCGGGTGAGTACTTATTCTGAAAAAAAGTTGTCGGGTGAGTGCGTATTATAAAGAAAGTTGTCGGGTGAGTGCGAGTTCTGAAAGAAAGTTTCCGGTTGAGTGCGTGTTCTGAAAGAAAGCTGTCGGGTGAGTGCGTGTTCTACAAGAAAGTTGTCGGGTGAGTGCGTGTTCTAAAAAAAGATGTCGGGTGAGTGCATATTAGGAAAGACAGCTGTCGGATGAGTGCGTACTCTGGAAGAAAGTTGTCGGATGAGTGCGTATTCTAAAAGAAAGATGTCGGGTGAGTGCGTTTTCTAAAAGAAAGTTGTCGGGTTAATGCGTATTATAAAAGAAAGTTGTCGGGTGAGTGCGTGTTCTGAAAGAAAGTTGCCGGTTAAGTGCGTATTATGAAAGAAAGATGTCCGGTGAATGCGTATTCTAAAAGAAAGTTGGCGGGTGGGTTCGTCTTCTAAAAGAAAGATGTCGGGTGAATGCGTATTCTAAAAGAAAGTTGTTGGGTGAGTGGGTATTCTAAAAGAATGTTGTCGGATGAGTGCGTGTTCTGGAAGAAAGATGTCGGATGAGTACGTATTCGGAAAGAAAGTTGCAAGTTGAGTGCGTGTTTTGAAAGGAAGTGGCCGGGTGAGTGCTTATATTCTCAAAGAAAGTTGGCGGATGAGTACCAAATTTTGATTGAAAGTTGTCGGATTATTCTGAAAGAAATTTGTCGGGCGAGTTTGTATTCTAAAAAAAAGTTGCCGGTTGAGTGCGTTTTCGGATATAATGTTGTCGGGTGAGAGCGTTTTCTAAAAGAAAGTTGTCGGTTGAGTGCGTGTTCTAAAAGAATGTTGCCGGTTGAGGGCGTATTCTGAAAGAAAGTTGTCGGGTGAGTACCAAATTCTGAAAGAAAGTTGTCGGATAAGTGCGTATTCTAAATGAAAGTTGTCGGGTGTGTACGTATTCTGTAAAAAATGTCGGATGAGTGCGTATTCTGAAAGAAACTTGACGGGTGAGTGCGTATTCGGAAAGAAAGTGGCCGGGTGAGTGCGTGTTCTGAAAGAAAGTTGACGGGTGAGTGCGTATTCGGAAAGAAAGTGGCCGGGTGAGTGCGTGTTCTGAAAGATAGTTGTCGGGTGAGGCGTATTCTAAATGAAAGTTTCCGGTTGAGTGCGTATTCGGAAAGAAAAGTTGTCGGATTTGTGCGTATTCTGAAATAAAGTTGTCGGATGAGTGCGTATTCTGAAATAAAGTTGTCGGGTGAGAGCGTTTTGTGAAATAAAGTCTTCGAATAAGTGTGTATTCTAAAAGAAAGTGGTTGGGTGAGTGCAAATTCTGAAAGGAAGTTGTCGGGTGAGAGCGTTTTGTGAAATAAAGTCTTCGAATAAGTGTGTATTCTAAAAGAAAGTGGTTGGGTCAGTGCGTGTTCTGAAAGAGAAAACATTGAAAAAAAAACCTTACATTAATTGTTTTAGATACAGTTTACGTAGTTACATGGAAAACGGTAGGTGAGTGTAAGTGATTTCCATTTTCTACTATAAATTAACGAAAATGTATCACCTTGTACAATGAACCGAGTTACTGTTCGTCAGCCCATTATACACATTGTTTGTTTCTAAGGTAAATTTAAGTTAGCCAAAAAAAATTAATTGCAAACTAGCCAAATCATTACCTGTCGACATGTTATCCGGATTTATACATTTAATTGAAGTGATTTATTGCAATCCATCTTAACGGAAACACAATCAAGCTGAAGACAATTTTCTATAACAGTTTGACAAACAGCTGAAAAGGCATTCGGAACTCATCTGCCATTTTTCTCGAAAACAACCTCGGATGTATATGGACGGTTTACATACTCAAAATCGGTATGTTTAAGTCCGCTGCAAGTAGATCGCATAGTAATTTAATTTAGCAATTAAACTTTATGACTTATCTCTCGGGAATCTTAATAATGTTTGCAATAATACACTTCACTGGCAATCAATTTAAACTTATATCAATAAATACAAGCTAAAACACTACGAACTACTTCTTATGATGTGCCGGAATACATCCGAGGTTGTTTTCGTAAAAATGGCCGAGGAGTTCCGAATGCTACAAAGGATTACTTACAGTGTCGTGACAGTATTCGCAAAGGTCGTTCCCGCCGATGAAGAGGGTAATAATCTTCCATTCGTTCAGATAATCAACTCCAAAATAAGTGCTCTTTAGTCTTGTAACCAACTCAGTGGCCTGTGCGGGCAGTTCCCTTAATGGAATAAACATGGACTGCTAAACGCTGTACTTCTTCGTGTAAAATCCATTTTAGATGCAACATCATCCAAGTATAAGTACATTTTACAAACTATTCTGGATTCTGGTGAATCCATATTATTTTAGAATCATTTAAAAGGATTTGGAAAAAAGAGTGTAAAATAGTATCCCAAATTGTATTAAGAACAGTGTTTCTCCCACCTCAGATAAGTAGATCCAAAAATTTAACCATGCTAGAAATTCTTATCTTGCCCACGGGCAAAGATAAAACGCCCGTATGGAACTCTTTTTTAATGGTCAACACATTGTAATCACCTCCCTTGTTGAAGATTGTCGTCTGTAGCATCATGGAAATCTTTTCTTGTGGCAATATTTAGAACGCTAATTAGTTATTTCACGCTTCAAATGTCACCATAAAACAGTTTTCACTCTCCTTACAACTACATGCATTTAAAGACCGATTTGACTATTAACATAATCTGAATCACTGCGCGCATATCCATGCCAACCACGAATTATCGCATATCCATACGCAATTATCTTCACTTAGCACAAAAGAGTTCCAGCAATAATACATTTTTACTTATTATTTTTTTAACTGTGGTGTGAGAAAAAGCATCTACCATAGCCGCTCATATAAGATTATAAGTATTTTCCATGGTCGAGAGTGTAAGATAGGTTCATTCCGACCCGAGCGTAGGGTGTTTTGCGGAAACGAGGTTTACCGAGTTTCCGCAAAACACCCTGCGCGAGGGTCGGGATGAACCTATCTTATACGAGCGGCTATGGTAGATGTTTTTTTCTCCCACCTCAGTTAAACAAAATTAAGTAAAAATGTATTTTTTGCTGGAACTTTTTTGCTTAGTGAAAATAATTGCGTACGCTCGGGTCGGAATGAACCTATCTTACACTCTCGGCCATGGAAGATACTTATAATCTAGTATGGTTAAATTATTGGATCTACTTATCTGAGGTGGGAGAAAGGTTCATCCTGACCCTCGCGCAGGGTGTTTTGTTCTGGGTAAACCTCGTTTCCGCAAAACGCCCTACGCTCGGGTCGGAATGAACCTATCTTACACTTTTGGCCATGGAAGATACTTATTGTCTTCTAAGATAGCAGAATAGGTCATTGCAGAAGAGATATCTTCACTTGTTTAGACATAACGTCCTTAAATAATTTCGCATCTATATATGATTACTGGGATACATTATTTTTCAACTTCAACAAATAATCTTAACCCATCCAACCAATTTCATTGTTTTCTTTTCTGCTATAAACCTTAAAAAATATAGTAATGGCAACTGTTGTGTGAAATTAGCAAAACATACGACATTGACCATTGTTCGTTTAAAAATTGGTACGATATTGGAATTTCAAAACATTGGACATTGGACATTTAAAAAGACACATCTCTTCGACACACGTGTTGAATTGGTGACGCGATAGCGGGAAAATGCATTTTAAACATGGGTGAAATTAGCAAATAGTTGGTTCGTCGAGTAACGTGTTTTTTGCATTTCGGGATTAAAATTGCATTTCTTTTCGGCAAAAGTGTAAATTTTCTTAAAGATTGGTATTAACTCTACAATGAAAGTCCAAAAGTGTAGAGTTTGGTTGAGATTTGACAGAGTTATGGCCTCTTGACAAGGGTCATCTCAGCAAATATGGGGAAACAGGGGCAAGTCGTCACCGCTTACAAAGATTATATAATAAAACATCATTTTTTTGTAAGTGATCATTAGTTACAGTTCCCCCATTATTGTTTATAAGTCTGAGAATTTAAAAAAGGGGGGGGGGCGTGGTCAAAGGGTTGAGACAAAACAACTATGGGCTCGACTTTCGACTATGATGAAAAGAATATCATCATTGCACTTTTACTTCCAAATAAGTTATACCAAAATTAATACTTTTTAAATTACCAAATTACCAAATAGGATGATTAATTATCGAAAGCGATGGTTCTTATGAAGGTCAATGTGTTGAATTCGTGCACGACATTCGTTTTTGAATGTCCAATGTACAATATTGTGCCAGCGGGACATTCAATTTAAATGTCTTCTGTCCGGTGCAGTTTCAGACCGACATTCATTTTTTAAATGTCCAATGTTGTGCCAGCACGACATTAGTTTTTTGAATGTCCAATGTTGTGCCAGCACGACATTCATTTTTGAATGTCCTATGTTGTGCCAGCAAGATATTCGTTTTTGAATCGACATTCGTTATTGAAATGTCTAATGTTGTGCCAGCACGACATTCGTTTTTTAAATGTCCAATGTTGTTCCAGCACTCAAGTAACCGAATATCGATACATCAATTAGGTTTGGGCAAAACATTTATATTGGTTTTATTCCTGTACCTAAACAATACTTATGTTAAGTGTATGTTTTAAATTATTTAGTGGTGTTGTTGCTTTCGGCCATATTATAAAAGCTAAAAACTAAACCCATCCGAATGTTATAATGAAATCAAGGGAGTAAATTAGCGGAAATTAACCGAACGCAATTAACGAGAGAAAAAAAAGAAAAAAGTGTCGGTTGAAAGGATGATCGATAATGACCGAATACAATCGATTTCTCGCCGATTTCATACCCATCCAATCAATTTTCGATTATGATCGATCATCGAAACATCACTTAAGTAATGATCAAAGTTATGATGATTAAAACAAAATGGAAACCAAAATGACAACAGTAACCTTTAAACAAATATACGTTTAAACGGAGAAATAACGTACTGTGAGGTCTGTCCCGCAACGGCGACGTTGAATATAGAACATCCTAGGTTTGAAGTGTCACAGAGTCCGAGAGAGGCACCTTGGAGGTATTTGCCTTCGCGTTTGAATAGTTTCAGTATGTCTGAAACAAGTGGTAAGCATAGAAATATATCGACCGTCTAATTTTAGCAAGTTATAGAAAAATAGGTTGTGTAAATCATACTTCATTCATTTTAGCTTGATTGTTTAGACAGCTGTCGGCTGATATGAGTCGCACATTTAATACAGTCGAACCCCGTTGGCTCGAACCCCGTTGGCTCGAACTCGTTTGACTCTAACTCCTCGTTCGCTCGAACTGGATGTTAAGGGCCCATTTTCTTTATACTGAAGGTAAGAATTCCCGCTTGGCTCGAAGTTTCCGAGGCTCGATTTATTTTCCGCCGGTCCCTATAAGTTCGAGCCAACGTGGTTCGACTGTACCTCGCTTTGTTGATAGAAACCAAAACGGAGTTCCTTTTATAGAGGCCAATAGACTATGCATTCTGTTGGGCTCGAACCCATAGTCTGTTTGTGCCAGAGAGATGGGCCAATTAACCACTCTGAACGTCATTACGTGTGCCGTTTTGACAAGTGAATAGCTATATACTAGATGCGCATTTGGAACCACTCAGCCATTTTCTACGAAATAAATCTCAGATGTATGCCGGTACATCAGTAGAAGTAGTTCGTAAATTGTTTAACCATATTATTAATTAAATGTAGTGTTTTAACTTGTATTTGTAGATCTAAGTTTAAATTGATTGCGAGTGAAGTGTATTATTACCAACGTAATTAAGAGTCCCAAGAGTTAAGTCATTAAGGTTAAATGCTAAAATTGAATTACTACGCGATCTACTTGCAGCGTAGGGAAAGTGTACCGATTTCTGACATTGTTAACCGTCCATATAAATCCGAGGATCAATTTTATAAAAATGGCCGAGGAGCTCCAAATGACTAGATGTTATATGTATATGACTAAATTGTCAAGTTGTTAATAAATTTTCAGGGGCGGATCCAGGATTTGAAGTTAGAGGAGGAGTAACTTAGGGGCGTACCAGTTTGCTTACGCCCCTCCCTCAGAAACGAAATTTATTTGGTTTAATGCGTGGGCAGAAGGGTTTGGAAAATTTTACAATTTCTTTTCGGAAATGGTGCATTTTGTGCGTATTTTATTACTTTTCTTATCCTATATTGAAATAAAAAGTAACCTTTGAAGATTTTAGGGAGGGGGGGGGGGGCAGCCCTTGCGAGTTTCAACAATTTCGGAGCACTACCAACCACGCGTTTTTTTTGCACATTTCGCACATCGCCGTGATTTTTCTTTACCGCGGACGTTATCCTTTTAATCTATTTTTCACTATATGCAGCGATTGAAGCATAATACCCACCGCGTTCATATGTATAATTTCCCGCGCGTTCCACCGCGTCGAGTCACCGCGATACGCGGCGTTGTAAAGAGTTAATTAACGGTTATTAAGGTAGCTGTCAATTATCTGAAGGCTTTTTCTTTGTTCCCGTCCTAAACATATAATTCTAGTTAGTTTTATAAAACTCATACAAACTCACCCGTAATCTACAAATCTCAAAAAATTATGCTTTGCAACTGTGAACGTATTAAGACGATATTTTCTCACACCCCAGATAAGTAGATCCAATAATTTAACCATGCTAGAAATTCTTATCTTGCCCACGGGCGAAGATAAAATGCCCGTATGGAACTCCTTGTTCATCACATTGTAATTACCTCCCTTGTTGAAGAATGGCCTCTGTAGCATCGTGGAAACCTTGTCTTGTGGCAATATTTAGAAAGATAAATAATTATTTCTCGCTTCAAATGTCACCATAAAACAGTTTTCACGCACCATTCAAGAAATAATGCTTCACTCTCCATAGAACTTTTTAAAGAGCGATTTGAGCATAAACATAATCTGAATCACCACGCGCATATCCATGACAACCACGTATTATCGCATATCCATACGCAATTTTTTTCACTAAGCATAAAAGAGTTCCAGCAAAAAATACATTTTTACTTAATTCTGTTTAACTGAGGTGGGAGAAAAAGCATCTACCATAGCCGTTCGTTTAAGATAGGTTCATCCCGACCCTCGCGCAGGGTGTTTTGCGGAAACTCGGTTAACCTCGTTTCCGCAAAACACCCTACGCTCGGGTCGGAATGAACCTATCTTACACTCTCGGCCATGGAAGATACTTATAGTCACCTTGTGAAAAAAACCTGAATTTTGAATGACCTCATTAAACTTGTGTGATTTTGAATAAAGAGTCAATATACTTATAAAAAATCCTTGAATAAACACTCAATATTCCAGCGTCATAATTATCAAGTTTGGGTCATGAGATTGTCTACCCTCGCAATCAAATGAAATCCATTCGGCGGGCACGGTTCAATTTACATGTACAATCTTCTCTTTGTACCACCTTTACCTGACAAAATACCTGCATATCGCGGTAAGCCGCATCACAGTGATACACCGCGTGCATGTTTTCGGAAGTCGTACGCGATAGCAGCAGATGAACGCGGCGATCACGCGCACCCCCGCGTTGTCTACCGCGGAATAAATCGACGCGATTTTCCGCGATGACGCAATCTCTCCCGCGGTGGCAACGCGTTAATTTTGCAAAAGCGCTTTGTTGGCAGTGAATATGATTTGTTTTTCGAAAAACACTATAGAAAAAAGATATATTAGAAACAAATAAAAAGTGAGTACTATTTGAAATGTTTTGAAAGTGATAAAAGTACTTACTAGGAAGCGTCTGAACCCCTTTTTGAAAGCTTTCATCACCACCAATACTGAAAAATATATTGGAAATATAAAGTCCAAAAATATGCCATCACAAACTAACTATTTCTGGCGTGGTTTAATACGAATATAATAGACGTTAATTTTAAAGTACTGTATCAAAAGTTCATAGCATGTGCATGGTTTAAAACAAATATTCGAAGCTTACTATTATTAATAGTATGCTCGTAGTGTACTATCTAAAACATATCAAAGAAGACGGTACAGTACAGTACAGTTCAATACCCAAGGGCATATATGGTTGTCAGGCAAGGTCACACAGTACCTTAGTTCAAATATATAAAAGGGCACATCCGACTGGATTACACAGACAGTACCCTAGTGTAATGTCCAAGAGCATATTTTCCTCAAACATGATGGCAAATTTTCTAGTAACATACCTAGGAGCATGCTAAGCCGGTCAGACAAAATGGCAAAGGCAGGACAGTATTATAATATCCAAGAGAAAATTCTCCTAAGGAAAGACTGCAAAGGCAGTACCCTTGTATAATATCCAAGAGCACATGCTCATCAGCCAAGATGGCACAGGCACCATCCTTGAATATCCAAGAGCATATGCTGATAAGCCAAAATGACAGGTAAAACTTTATATAAGTTAGAATATAAATAAACAACATTATTTAATCAGACAATCTTAAACAGACAGTACCCCCGGTTTATAGTCCAAGAGCATATGTTCATCAGACAAGATGTCATAGTAACTTAGTTTAATATCCAAGAGTATATGCTCATAAGACAAGATAACACTAACTGTATCCTAAGTTAGTATTAAAGAAAATATCCTTATAAGAGAGTATGGTTCAGACAGTGTCCCGGCTAAATATCATTGAGCATAAGTTCATCAGATAAGAGTGAACAGATATCTTCCTGGTTTATTTTCCAAGAGTATATGCTCATCAGTCATGATGTCAAAGTACCCTAGTTTAATATGCAAGAGTATATGCTCATTAGTCAAGATGTCAAGGTACCCTTGTTTAATATGCAGGAGTATATGCTCATTAGTCAAGATGTCAAGGTACCCTTGTTTAATATGCAAGAGTATATGCTCATCAGACAAGATGTCAAGGTACCCTTGTTTAATATGCAAGAGTATATGCTCATCAGTCATGATGTCAAGGTACCCTTGTTTAATATGCAGGAGTATATGCTCATTAGTCAAGATGTCAAGGTACCCTAGTTTAATATGCAAGAGTATATGCTCATTAGTCAAGATGTCAAGGTACCCTTGTTTAATATGCAAGAGTATATGCTCATCAGACAAGATGTCAAAGTAACATAGTTTAATATCCAAGAGTATATGCTCATCAGACAAGATGTCAAAGTACCTTAGTTTAATATCCAAGAGTATATGCTCATCAGACAAGATGTCAAAGTACCTTAGTTTAATATCAAAGAGTATATGCTCATCAGACAAGATGTCAAAGTAACATAGTTTAATATCCAAGAGTATATGCTCATCAGACAAGATGTCAAAGTACCTTAGTTTAATATCAAAGAGTATATGCTCATCAGACAAGATGTCAAAGTAACATAGTTTAATATCCAAGAGTATATGCTCATCAGACAAGATGTCAAAGTACCTTAGTTTAATATCAAAGAGTATATGCTCATCAGACAAGATGTCAAAGTAACATAGTTTAATATCCAAGAGTATATGCTCATCAGACAAGATGTCAAAGTACCTTAGTTTAATATCAAAGAGTATATGCTCATCAGACAAGATGTCAAAGTAACATAGTTTAATATCCAAGAGTATATGCTCATCAGACAAGATGTCAAAGTAACATAGTTTAATATCCAAGAGTATATGCTCATCAGACAAGATGTCAAAGTACCTTAGCTTAATATCCAAGAGTATATGCTCATCAGACAAGATGTCAAAGTAACATAGTTTAATATCCAAGAGTATATGCTCATCAGACAAGATGTCAAAGTAACATAGTTTAATATCCAAGAGTATATGCTCATCAGACAAGATGTCAAAGTACCTTAGTTTAATATCAAAGAGTATATGCTCATCAGACAAGATGTCAAAGTACCTTAGTTTAATATCCAAGAGCATATGCTTATCAGGAAAGATGGCACTGAATACCCTATGTTAGTACCCTAGTAAATAAGTATACCCATATATAATTTTGCCTGAAAAAGTTCAACAACAAAAAATGAAAAAAAACACAAGATACAAAGTTTAAAATGTGTGACTTTAACGTTTGACTTACTTAATTGAAAACAATAGGGACAACCTACCACAGGAGGTTAATGAAAACAGTAGGGGCCGTCCAAAACGATCTATAACTAAAATTGCATAGTCCTAGGTGAAACCGTTCTCACATTATTGCGCGGATAACGTTAAAATAACACTTTTGAAATGACCTTGAACTTCTGAGCCCAAAACTATATGGGTAAATTACTGGTCAATGTAACCTACAGAAGGAGTTTCATGAATCTACGCAAAGCCGTTTTTTAAAGGGACAAGTTACCAGATGATACTTTTGCATTTTCTTTCCAGTAAAAACTTTCATAAAATTGATAGTGTTGAGTACAACGCATTGAATCTTTGTTATTGATGTATCACATCGCTAACGACATATGTATTTTTCGCAGTTTTTTGCGTATTTTTCCAATTCGAAATTTACTGTTTGTCTACCACGTAGATACCAGTGAATTAAAAAATATCGGTATATATATATATATCTGTACTAATCACCTGACTTCCACATGCTAAATATACACTTTTTAAACTGGGAAACCATTATGCGCTATTTTAAACTTGTATTGACAATTCTGGGCTTGTTCTGAGAAGTGTATTTGCTAATTTTGTGACCATCTGCTGTTTAGTCCCTTTAAATCCATTTAAACGCGAAAAAGGCAATTCCAGCCGATCAACCGACCATCAGTTGCATATGCCCCGTCTACTTTGTAGCGGGCATACATATGTCTAATTTAGAATTATACTGTACCTCCATGATCGCCCACGGTATTCTTTCATGCAGTCCAAAATGTTGGTCCCTAAAATACCATTGCCAGCCTATAATAAAAAAAAATATTGGACATAATAGAAATGTATGAGAACCAATTCATTACTACCATTACGATATTCGAACCTAACAAAAACATATTTTAAAAATATTAAAAAATACAAAACTACCATACCGGCATAACAGCATCATTTAAGGAATAGTTTTCTCTCTGATAGAAATTACAGTTAATAAGTTCGTGAAAAGTGGAACGGCAGAAAACCATCAGTTGAACTGAACTATCACTTATTTGGGGAAATTACGATGCAGTAGTTAATGTCTCCAACAAATGGCGTTTTGAAACTGAGTTTGGGTTGACACCAACGTGGCTTTAAGACGTCAAGTGCTCAAACTATAACAGTTACATTGGCCTACTAGTCCTTTAAAGGGATTAAACTTGACATTCATATGAGTTATGAGTCATTGCGATGAGGTCATTGTTTATTTCAAGATTGCACTCCGATTGCATTAGCGCGATGTTATTTGAGAAATGATATATGACGTTACAAATATCAACTATTCTTTTATACAAACGAATCTTTGCAGTAACACTTATTTAAGAAAAAATACACAATTGCAGAAGAGTCTGCTAATTTTAATGAATAATTATTTAAAATGTAATAGAGTATTTATCGCATTAATGCTTGCGTTTATGCTGTATGAACGCAGTAGGGCAAGCGAGCATATTACCAAACACAGGGCGGTCCCGGGGATCGATTTAATTATTTCTTTTCTTTAATTCCATTTTTTTTTTTGGGGGGGGGGCGGTTGCGCAAATTTAGATATGCACTCTTTCCTTCAGGATCGAAAAGTGTTTGGTTTAAATAAATTTTGGGGATATGGGTCGCTCCCCTAAGAATAGTATATTGGATACAAAAAATCACTTGGTCAAGTATATTGGTACGGAGCAGGGGAGGGATGCGCCCTCCTCAATCCGCCGTTTTGTTTCACGTTTCTTTATCATATTAATTGTAAGGGAAAATGCTTCTTACAGAAAGTTGAAACATTAAATGTGTGAAACATACAATGCTGATTATTACAGGGTTAGTCTATCGTATATATTTGCTCAAAAGATCGAAAGGTAAGGTTTATTTTTTTAATTATTTTCAATTATCGCCCTCCCTAAACATCAAATTACAATAGTCACAATCGAAATATATTCCAACACTTTTACATTTCCAATTATCGAAGAAACAGTTCTGTTAAAGGAAGAGTATCTTATAACATTTCATTAAGTGAAACAATTATGCAACGTCGCGGTTCCGCTATATATGGAAATCTTAGATCATTGTGGTTTCTATTGACAACTTCCTTGTCATGTGCATTTATATTTTGTTCACTTGTGTATTCTCTTTGTGAGAGTATGCATACTGTCAATGTATCCATGCGACCAGTTTACGCGTATTCATGACGCTAGTGTGTTCATACCACAAGTGCATTCGTATCGCTAGAGTATTCATACCGTAAGTGAATTCATACCGCTAGTGTATTCATACCACCAGTGTATTCATACTACCAGTGTATTCATACCGCTAGTGTATTCATATTGACAGTGTATTCATACTTTAAGTGTATTCGTACCGCTAGTGTATTCATACCACCAGTGTATTCATATCGCCAGTCTATTCATACTATAAGTGTATTCGTACCGCCAGTGTATTCATGCGACCAGTGTATTCATACCACCAGTGTATTCGTACCACCAGTGTATTCATACCGCCAGTGTATTCATACCACTAGTGTATTCATACCGCCAGTGTATTCATACCACCAGTGTATTCATATCGCCAGTATATTCATACTATAAGTGTATTCATACCCCCAGTGTATCCATACCGTGAGTGTTTCATACCACCAGTATACAAATACCACAAGTATGTAAATACGGGCAGTGTATTCATACTGGCAGTCTAAACTAAAAGAATAATAATATACCACCAGTATATAAATACAAGCTGTGTATTCATACCACCTGTGTATTCATATCGCCAGTGTATTCATACTAGCAGTATACAAATACCACCAGTATACAAATACCACCAGTATATAAATACAGGCAGTGTATTCATACTAGCAGTATATTCATACCACCAGTATACAAATACTACCAGTATATAAATACAGGCAGTGTATTCATACTAGCAGTATACAAATACCACCAGTATATAGATACAGGCAGTATATTCATACCACCAGTATACAAATACCACCAGTATATAAATACAGGCAGTGTATTCATACTAGCAGTATATTCATACCGTGAGTGAATCGCCAAGAGCTGCAACAATTGTTATGTCCTCAGGTCGGAGGTCATTCACTGTAAAATAAATAAGTTTAAAAGTTTAAATTTCAGTTTCGAATATTATCGGAAATGATGCCTTATTTTCATCCCAACGTGCAATATACAATGTACTTAAACGTGCACAATATAGGTTGATGAAAAAAAAGAGTTTTAATTTCAATGCATTTTTTTTACCTTATTTGACTTTTATAATACAAATATAATAAATATGTATATGAGGGGTGTACTGATAAACGTATAAGCCCTTGCAAATGTTTTTTCTCTTAACAATTCAAATGTGGCCACCAATTCCGCAGTTAAAAAGAGCCAAAATATCGCTGATATGTATTCATCTATTATAGAACAAAAATCATTTTTTATTTGATCGTTAACGCCAAAGTATTAAAACATCATTTCGAATTAAAATCAAACAAAAACTGTGCATCGACCCATAAGGTTCGCTTTTAAAACCATTTAATAAATAGTAAAACAAGTCCGATAAATTTGAACGAAAAGAAGGTCAAAATAGAACTAGTATGAGGTCCCTGGGTCAAAGCGTTCTCAAGTTATTGATCGGAAACCGTTTTTCATGTTAAGGTCACACTGACCTTGACCTTTGACCCACTGACCTCAAAATCAATAGGGTTCATCTGCTGGTCATGACCAATACACCTACCAAGTATGAGGTTCCTGGGTCAAAGCGTTCTCAAGTTATTGATCGGAAACCGTTTTTCATGTAAAGGTCACACTGACCTTGACCTTTGACCCACTGACCTCAAAATCAATAGGGTTCATCTGCTGGTGATGACCAATACACATACCAAGTATGAGGTCCCTCGGTCAAAGCGTTCTCAAGTTATTGATCGGAAACCATTTGGTATTCCGACCGACCGACAGACAGACCGACCGACCGACCGACATGTGCAAAACAATATACCCCACTTTTTTCAAAAGGGGGCATAAAAACGTATACATACAAAGATAACAAAGTAAAGTAGAACATAGAATGATAAAAATGTTGTTTTCGTCGGCCTCATGAAAGGAACTCAATGACCATGGTTCTGCAGTCAGCGACCGTATAGACTATATCAAATTGGACATACACGAGCGGACACATACGCATTTTGGTTTTATATAACATCGAAGCAAAATTTCTAAATCAATGTTGATTGTTTTGTTCCGTTTATGTTACATGTGAATTGATCATGACGTTGTTATTTTCAATGACAGTTAAAGTGTCCAGCTTGCTTGGATCTCCTGAATATATAGTTATAAAATGTCTACACAGACACGAATGTCGTTTTTACGTGTGAGCTAACCCAAATGTTTATCAATACAATAGTATATGTTGATGTATTAAGCTGTATATTGTGCATATACAGTCGAGCCCCGTTGGCTCGAACTCGCTTGACTCGAGTTCCTCGTTGGCTCGAACTCGCTTGACTCGAGTTCCTCGTTGGCTCGAACTCGCTTGACTCGAGTTCCTCGTTCGCTCGAACTTGACGTAAAGGACAGATTTCTTTTTACTGAAAGTAAGCATTCCCGCTTGGCTCGAACTAGCCAAGGTATTTTTACCGATCCATAGAAGTTCGAGCTTACGACGTTCGACTGTATATAAATTATGATTAAAGATGCACTATTACTCCCAAATAAGATTTAATACCACAATTAATAATATTGTTTTAATATTCCAAAAAAGATAAAAAAAAAAATGTCCAAAACAATAGTTCTTATGAAGGAAATCGAGTTTAATCTAAAAAAAAAATGAGCAAAAAACACGTTTTTTCTACCTTATGAGACTATAGTAGTCCACAGTAACTCCTTTAGCATTCACCAATCATTTACTATTTTTGCCATTTCTGCTATTAAATACACAGTTACAATCTTGTTATCTGTAGTTAATGTTTTCCATAAATGCATTTGAGGGTTTATCACTTAAAATAAGTTAGCATTCACCATTTTCAATAAATGCATTATTTAGTAAGTATTTAAAGGTTTATCAGTCAAAATTTATGTTTGTTATACATGTGTATGTATTGATTTTGAATAAGAGTGTCACTGTAAACTAATATAGTTAAATGAGCCCCACAAAGCCAAGAATGCAAGTTGAATGGATGGAGGTTTTGCAGTCGACTTCGTATTACCACCAGGGGCGTAGCTAGGCCTAAAAAACTTGTAGGCCCGATGGTTCTATGTGAGTTAGGGCACTTTAATATGTGCATTACACACACTTAATTATATTTGCAATGACTACAATAAAATCAAGCAATACACCCTGCACGTAGTTTAAATAAACACCAAACTTTGGTTAGAATAAAACAAACTTTTGAGTTGTTCAAAGCGTTTAAGAAGTTATTAGTTTTTATTGCATTTTTGGGTTACTTAAATTTTGTCATTTTTCAAAAAGATGTAGGCCCAGGTCTACAAGGCCTATATGTAGCTACGCCACTGAGCAAGAAGGTTTGCCATATTTCACCAGATGTGTGCTGCGATGTCGACTTAAACCACGACGGTAAAATTAAAGCGTTAAATTGTCACCAATGTTATCGAGGGTGAAAAATCACGTGACTTCAAAGGGGTTCTCACATGGGTCACCACGGGTCACAACCAATGTTATTCAGGGTGAAAAATCACGTGACTTAAAAGGGGTTCTCACATGGGTCACCACGGGTCACAACCGAGGTAAAAAAAAACTAAGTAAAATAACTTTTTTGACTGAAAAAAATTTGCTATTTTCTGCTTCTACACGTATGAAATTTATTAGATTTGCTTGTATCTAAATTATCCAATCTTTACAAGAATTTGTCTCACGATCTTGTTACCATGGCAAACTCTGTAACCCGGTACTACAAACAACTGACATTTAAAGCTGCACTCTCACAGATTAAACGTTTTGGCAATCTTTATGTCTTGGAACGAGCCAATTGTAGCGAGATCCATGGAAACCGGTTAAATAAGACTGCTGACAAAACATTAGATCGCAATTCTTTATATTTAAGTTCTAAAATTGATGTTTTGTTTTTTTCTTAAGCCGGTGAGTGAGCCATAAAACATTAATTTTCGAACGGAAATATGAAAATCTACGATCTGATTTTTTGTAAGCAATCCTGTCTAATTGGTTTGCAGATATTTACGCAAATATTTGCTCTTTCCAAGACAAAAAATAAAAAAGTGGTATATATGTGAGAGTGCAGCTTTAAGGTCTTATGTTAAGCTCATGTGAACTGTTTATAATCAAATTTATATATAAAGTTGGGATAAAGTTGTCGTAGCCATTTAACTCTAACCCCGATGACACGCCATATGATTACCGGAAGTAGGTGATGAGACAATTGCATCCGGAACTCCTCGGCTACTTTTCCATCGAAAACAACCTTTGATTTTTATAGACGGGTTAGAATGTCAGAAATCTTTACATTTAACTACGCTGCACGAAGATCGCGTACACAGTGATTTCAATTAAGCAGTTAAACTTAACGACTTTACTCTTGGAAATATTAATTATATATGTAATGATACTTTTCACTGGCAATCATTTTTAACAAAGATACACAATATACACGTTAAAGCTGCACTCTCACAGATTGAACGTTTTGACATATTTTTTTTATTTTTTGTCTTGGAACGAGCCAATTTTTGCGAAATCCAAAAAAAACATTGATATTAGACTGCTGACAAAAATTGGATCGCAGATTTTTATATTTAAGTTAAAAAAATCTTTGTTTTATGCATTTTTCTTAAACCGTTAGTAACGGTTTAAGCCATAAAACATTAATTTTCGAACGGAAATATAAAAATCTACGCTCTGATCTTTTGTCAGCAATCATTTATCATTGGTTTGCAGACATTTACGCAAAAATGTGCTCTTTCCAAGACAAAAAAATGAAAAAAAGTTGTTAGAATGGTAAATCTGTGAGAGTAATACTATTATTTAAAATTTTACGAACTACTTCTACTAATGTACCGGCATACATCCGAGGTTGTTTTCGATGGAAACTGGCCGTGGAGTTCCGAATAGAGACAATTGCTAAGTGCCCTATGACCCGCCATACACTTACCTAGTATGCTTGCATATTACTGACGCAAAATAACCTGTTCACGTTCGCGAAAATGTTCCGTGTGAGTGCCCGGATATGGATTGCAGGAACCACTAATTTTACCCCGATGATAGACCTGCTACATACCGGATATTGATCAATATACACACTCACCGGATGTGGGTGGTGTTGAAGACTTTTGGTACGAATTTACACAGTTATTGAGGAAACTAGCTGCTGTAGTACGCCTCTGACGGGAGTTATGTTTCAGCTAAAAACAAAACACATGCATTGCTTTTCGTTGATAAAAGTTCAAGATGTATCCGCTAAAATATATAAATATATTTTTGATAAATGCCGCAGGACCTGTTTTATTCTTATAGATATTTATCATTTTTTTAGTGTTTTATTTTTCAAACAAAGTGTGATAAATGCACCAGTCAATTGTAACCCCGTGTCCAGAGGTAGACCGGGAAAAGCGGGGAAAATCGGCCGTGTTATACCTTCCAGGTGGCCCCGCAGTGCCGAGTGAATGCGGTGGTTTTGTTTTCGCTCCGAAAAAAGCGAGGAATGAGCCTTACCTAGGTATCCCGGGGTGCGGGGTCATTTGGCGGGGATTTTACCAGCAGTTTGTTCCCGCAGGGCGGGGATTTTACACGGTATTGGCTGGACCAAAGTCAAAGTCCCCGCTATTCCCCTGACTGGTGCATATGTAGCAAAGCCAGACGAAAATTATCTTATTTAATATCAATCGGACCACCTCGGACACTTCCCATTAAAAAAAACTCGGATGTTTGTGGACGGTATACAATGTTAGAATATGTTAATATTTAACTACGCTGCAAGTAGATCGCGAAGTAATTTCAATTTTGCGGTTAAACCTTAAGAATTTACCATAAGGAATCGTAATGATTTATGGAATAAGACACTTCACAGGCAATCAATTCGTAATACAAAATACAAGTTAAAACACAGCACAGTAAATATTATTATTTCAAATTCTAAGAACTACTTCTACCGCTGTACCGGCAAATGCATCCGAGGATGTTTTCGATGGAAAATGACCGAGGTGCGCCAAATATATACGAAACATCTCGAAGGATCTCCAAAAAACTTAGATCTTTAGGAAAATTCAACATGGTAACCAATTATTATATTTTGTTTCATCACGATCGTTTTTTGTGTGTTTTTATTATTAATAAATATTATGAAATTATGTTTTTCTGTTTAAGTTATTTCAAATTGTGTTATTTTGTGTCAAGTTCATACCACAGGCGGCAGTACCGTACCTTTTTATGGGGGGGGGGGGTGTAAAAGAGTAGATTCTGTAAATGTTACTGCCGCCTGTGGTTCCTACCACTTACCACGGCCATCTGGTGCATGTGAACACGTTCCCTGTACATTTCCATGAGAGTCTCGTTGCTCTGCACGTACTCAAAGGCCAGCTTCATCCGCTCCATCATGTTTAAACGCGCCTCTGCAAAAGTCGGAAGGACTTGGCATGAACATCGCGTTATTTTGTGTTGTGTTGTAATGATTTGGTTACTTTGCTATGAACAAATCAATTTTATTTTGGTATTGAGATTACACATAAAATTACAAGTCTGTGGTATGTTTTATGATTGAGCAGAAACTGCTGGGTATGATCCAAGCGCTTCTTGACTACATAAAGTATCAATGTTATACTCGAACCATTGGTATACTCGAATCATAGGTATACTCGACCCATTGGTATACTCAAACCACCCATTGGGATACTCGAATCATTGGTATACTCGAACCATTGGTATACTCGACCCATTGGTATACTCGACCCATTGGTATACTCGAACCATTGGTATACTCGACCCATTGGAATACTCGAACCATTGGTATACTCGAAGCATTGGTATACTCGACCCGTTGGTATACTCGACCCATTGGTATACTCGAACCATTGGTATACTCGACCCATTGGTATACTCAAACCATTGGTATACTGGAACCATTGGTGTATTCGAGCCGCTCGTATGTATAATTCATTTGTACACTCGAATAATTGGTACACTCGAATCATAGGCATATTCCAATTATTTGTAAACTCGAATCATTGCTATACTCAAGCTGCTCCTATGCTCAGATCATTTCTGTATTCCAATCATTCCTATACTCGAATCATTGGTATGCTCAAATCATTGGTATACTCGAATCACTGGTATACTGGACCGCTCGTATGCTCAAATCATTGGTATATTCCAATTAAAGGTATACTCGAATCATTGGTATACTCGAAACAATGGCATTCTCGAGCCGCTCGTATGTTAAAATCATCGGTATACTCGAATCATTGGTATACTCGAATCATTGGTATACAGCTTGAGCCTGTCGTATGCTCAAATCAAGGGTTTATTCAAATCATAGGTACACTCAAATCATTGGTACACTCAAACTATTGGTATACTCGAGCCATTCATATGCTGCAATCATTGGTGTACTCGAATCATTGGTATACTCGAGCCGGTCGTATGTTCATTTTTGGTATACTAGAGCCACTCATATGCTAAAATCATTGCTATATACGAACCATTGGTACACTCGAGACACTCGTTTGCTGATATTATTGGTATAATCGAATCATTTGAATACTCGAGCCGTTAGTATGGTCTAATCATTGGTATACACGAGCCGTTAGTATGGCGTAATCATTGGTATACTCGATCCGTTAGTATGTCTTAATTATTGGTATACACGAGCCGTTAGTATGGCGTAATCATTGGTATACTCGATCCGTTAGTATGGCGTAATCATTGGTATACTCGATCCGTTAGTATGTCTTAATCATTGGTATACTCGATCCGTTAGTTTGGCCTAATCATAAGTATATTCGAGCCGTTACTTTGGCCTAATCATTGGTATACTCGAGCCGTTAGTATGGCCTAATCATTAGTATACTCGATCCGTTAGTATGGCCTAACCACTAGTATACTCGATCCGTTAGTATGGCCTAATCATTGGCATACTCGATGCGTTAGTATGGCATAATTATTGGTATACATGAGCCGTTAGAAAGGCCTAATCACATGTATACTCGAGCCGTTAGTATGCCCTAATCATTGTTATACTCGATCCGTTAGTATGCCATAATCATTGGTATTCACCAGCCATAATCATGGCCTAATGATTGGTATACTCGAGCCGTTAGTATGGCATAATCATTGGTATACTCGAGCCGTTAGTATGGTCTAATCAGTAATACTCTCGAGCCGTAAGTATGGCCTAACCACTAGTATACTCGATCCGTTAGTATGGCCTAATCATTGGTATACTCGATCCGTTAGTATGGCCTAATTATTGGTATTCACGAGCCGTTAGAATGGCCTAATCATATGAATACTCGAGCCGTTAGTATGCCCTAATCATTGTTATACTCGATCCGTTAGTATGTCCTAATCATTGGTATACACCAGCCGTAATCATGGCCTAATGATTGGTATACTCGAGCCGTTAGTATGGCCTAATCATTGGTATACTCGAGCCGTCAGTATGGCCTAATCATGTGTATACTCGAGCCGTTATTATGGCATTTTCATTGGTATTCTCGAGCCGTTAGTATGACCTAATCATTGGTATAAACGAGCCGTTACTATCGCCTAATTATTAATATACACAAGCCGTTAGTATGGCCTAATCATTGGTATACTCGAGCCGATAATATGGCCTTATCATTGGTATACTAGAGCCGTTAGTATGGCCTAATCATTGGTTTACTCAGACCGTTATTATGGCCTTTTCATTGGTATACTCGAGCCGTTAGTATGGCCTAATCATTGGTATACGCGAGCCGTTAGTTTGGCCTAATCATTGGTATACTCGAGCCGTTAATATGGTCTAATCATTAATACTCTCGAGCCGTTAGTATGACCTAATCATTGGTATGCACGAGCCGTTTGTCTGGCCTAATCATTGTTATACTCGAGCCGTTAGTATGGCCTAATCATTGGTATGTATACTCGAGCCGTTCGTATGGCGTTATCATTGGAATACACAAGCCGTTAGTATGGCCTAATCATTGGTATACTCGAGCCGTTATCATGGCCTAATCATTGGTATACACGAGCCGTTAGTATGTCCTAATCGTTGGTATATTCGAGCGGTTAGTATGGCTTAATCATTGGTATAATCGAGCTGTTAGACTGGCCTATTCATGTATATACTAGAGCTGTTCGTATGGTCTTATAATTGGTATACACGAGCCTTTAGTATGGCCTAATCATTTGTATACTCGAGCCGTTTGCATGACCTAATTATTGATATACTCGAGCCGTTTGTATGGCCTAAAAATTGGTATACTCGAGCCGTTAGTATGGCTTAATCATTAGTATACTCGAGCCGTTAGACTGGCCTTTTCATGTTTATACTAGAGCTGTTCGTATGGCCTTGTAATTGATATACACGAGCCGTTCTTATGGCCTTGTCATTGGTATACACGAGCCGTTAGTGTGGCCTAAACATAAGTATGCTCGAGTCGTTAGTATGGCCTTATCATTAGAATACTCGAGCCGTTAGTATTGCCTAATCATTGGTATACTCGAGCCGTTCGTATGGCCTGACAATTGGTATGCTCGAGCCATTAGTATGGTTTTATCTTTGGTATACACGGGCCATTAGTATGGTCTTATCATTGGTATACACGAGTCGTCAGTATGGTCTTATTATTGGTATCCTCGAGCTGTTAGTATGGCTTAATCATTGGTATACTCGAGCCGTTTGTATGGCCTAATCATTGGTATACTAGAGCCGTTAGTATGGCCTTATCATTGGTATACTCGGGCCATTAGTATTGCCTAATTATTGGTATACTCAAGCCGTTCGTATGGCCAAACAACTACTATGCTCGAGCCGTTAGTATGGTCTTATCTTTGGTATACACGAGCCGTTAGTATGGTCTTATCATTGGTATACACGAGCCGTTAGTAAGGTCTAATTATTGGTATCCTCGAGCCGTTATATGGCTTAATCATTGGTATACTCTAGCCGTTAGTATGGCCTAATCATTGGTATACTCGAGCCGTTAGTATGGCCTTATCATTGGTTTACTTGAGCCGTTAGTATGACTTAATCATTGGTATACTCGAGCCGTTAGTATGGCCTTATCATTGGTATACTCGAGCCGTTAGTATGGCCTTATCATTGGTTTACTTGAGCCGTTAGTATGGCCTTATCATGGGTATACACGACCCGTTAGTATGGTCTAATCATGGGTATACACGAGCCGTTAGAATTGCCTAATCATTGGTATACTCGAGCCGTTAGTATGGCCTAATCATTGATACACTCGATCCGTTAGTATGGCCTTATCATTCGTTTTCTCGAGCCTTTAGTATGACTTAATCATTGGTTTCCTCGAGCCGTTAAAATGGCCTAATCATTGGTATACTCGAGCCGTTAGTATGGCCTTATCATGGGTATACACGAGCCGTTAGAATTGCCTAATCATTGGTATACTCGAGCCGTTAGTATGGCCTAATCATTGATACACTCGATCCGTTAGTATGGCCTTATCATTCGTTTCCTCGAGCCTTTAGTATGACTTAATCATTGGTTTCCTTGCGCCGTTAAAATGGCCTAATCATTGGTATACTCGAGCCGTTAGTATGGCCTAATCATTGGTATACTCGAGACGTTAGTATGGCCTAATCATTGGTATACTCGAGCCGTGTGTATGGCCTAATCATTGGTATAAATGAGCCGTTAGTATGGCCTAATCATTGGTATACTCGAGCCGTTCTTATGGCCTGATCATTGGTATACTCGAGCCGTTCTTATGGCCTGATCATTGGTATACTCGAGCCGTTCTTATGGCCTGATCATTGGTATACTTGATTCGTTGGTAAACTCGATCCGCTCGTATTCACAAATTATTGGTATACTAGTATTCTACAATCGGTTTGCCCGTACCATTGGTCTCATTTTCCGAAACACATTTAGTTTAACACGCTTAAGTATCTTATTTCTTGTTTACAAAGTATTTATTTTAACTTGACTTTATGCAACATAAAACATGTCGTGGTTATGTTAATATAAATTACTAAAACAGACTTAAAACTTCTTTCAAAAGGAGAACATTACACAAAAGCTTTATTATATTGTAAGTTGTTCTAAAAATTGAGACCATCTCGTCTTTTAGACATATTGTGTTTGATCATTCATTGCCTTCGTAATTGTTCAAAAGTGAAATCTCTCCTTAAATGCGAAACTTGGTACTGATAGACACAATCATCAACTTTAAACTTGTTTTAAAATCTAATCGAAGCTCGTGTGTCCAAGCTTTGTTTCAGACTAAAGACGCCAAGGTAAAACATCTAAAAGATTTTCCTTCTGAAAGTATTGTCAAAATTCGTGCAAGAAATATTTTGGAAAATAATTCACCTGCAAGCGCGCAAAACGCGACGATTGTCATCATAACCTTCCACATCGTGATGGTGTTAGTGCGCCCAAGAAACGAGGACTGAACTAATTAGGAATAAATTTATCTTATCAAAGTTAATGAATTCATTATCTCTCTAAGTTCAAAATGTACTTAAACTAATTAATGTCTGACCGGCTCCATATTTAAACACAAGTAAATGAGTGCGTCTATATTTAATCCATTCTAAAAAGAACTTTTTGTGCGGCTAGGTGCGCTCACACTATTTATGAATATTTATTAAATGTAAATGTTTTTAAGAACATTTGACTAAACAATTAACATCACACACGCACGCGCGCACACGCACGCACGCACGCACACACACGCACGCACACACGCACGCACACACACACACACACTTTACAAGCTTTATGATGACCAGCTTACATTGCACCCTTTTTCTGTTTTCTGTTATTTTCTGTTTTCTTTTTTGGGGGTGGGGGGTGGAGGGGTGCACCCAAACGTTGGCGTATTAAAACACACCATCCGTCCGTCCGTATTTTTGTTTCTAGGATCTTACTTTGTCATGCATGGATACTTTTAAAATAAACTGGAACAAATGTTTGGCACGTAAAAGCGCCGTGTCGCGTGCACGAACCACGTTCCTACCCGAAGGTCAAGGTCACACTTAAGAGGCGAATACTTATTGAATGCTGCATATATATGGAGAATAAGCGGACGTGTCCAGGCCATGACTTTGTCAGGAAATGGGTACACTAAAATAACCTGACACAGATGTTTTGACACATAAATGCGACGTATGGCGTCTAAAACCCACATCCTTATATCGAAAGTCAAGCTAGGCCACACATATTAGTGGTTTATAATTATGGAATGCTGCATATATTGCACATAGCGAATAAGTTATCGTGTCCGGGCCGTAACTTTGACATGCAGGGAGGGAGGGTGAAATAATTTGCCACCGATGTTCGGCACACAAAGCTGCTGTGTCGGGTGAGAAACGCAGGCCCTCATCCAAGTCCCTACCTCTTAGTTCATCATCCCCACCCCCTCTACCCACGCACACAAACACTTGAAGCCAATACTAATGGGATCCTGCATGTGTATATACTTATAGTTTGTTAGCTCTTTCTGAATGTAGGCATATTCCATTGCGCTGCCTTGCACGTCAGGGGGTGGGGGTGTAGGTGGAGGGGGTTGGGCGGCGGGGAGCTTTCATCACTTACGGTGACAGCTCTTGTTAACTAGTTGACCTTATGACTAGCTTATAACCCAAAAGGATCCATACTCGACGAATGGCTGGATTTTACGAAGACAATCATTATAGCGAGCTACATGTAGTTTCATGATAACCAGATGGTTATCTGATCTTTCGACCTCTTCTGTTATTTCGTTTTCGACCGACTTTAGTCTTCAAATTTGCCAATGGTTTTATAACGCCAGTCAGTATAATTGTAATTATTCAATAATAACAGTAATTAATGTATTTCCAAGGTCTCCGAATATCAGCGTCTAGCGTTCACAAAATACTTCTTAAATTTGATATAGTGACATACTTATTTATTCGACATGCCTAGTATTGTAACTTGACCTGAAGTTCACTTTCATTATGGTTCGATGGAAAATGACTTTTCCACATTATTCAAAGGGGTTTCATAGGATGATGCAGACATTTTTCTTTAAATTTAATACATTATTATGTTTAAAGCTGCACTCGCACAGATTTACCGTTTTTACAACTTTTTATGTTCTGTCTACGAAAGAGCAAAATTTTGCGTAAATATCTGCAAACCAATGATAAAATATTGCTGACAAAAGACAACTTTTTCATTTTTTTGTCTTGGAACAAGCCAACTTTCTTGGCACACTATTTCAATTTTGTTATCAGTAATAAATATTTTCCATTAATGCATTATTTAGTAAGTAGTTAATGGTTTATCACTCAGAATGTATGTTTGTTATACATGTGTTTGTATTGATTTTAAATACAGTGTCACTTTTTGCAGTCACAAAAGCAGTTGAGCAGACATAAGCTACATATTAAGGAAAGATTTTCAGATCTTTCATTTATTTACTTTCAATACAATGATCAGGTTTACATGTATTTACAGTCAATTGTAATCAAAAACACAATAAACGGTAAGCACATTTCTGTCCATTCAGTATTTCTGAACACAGTTTAACATGTTATGCATAACACTCAAATGTCAAATGTAGAAAATAATTTTACAAATCTACTCCGCGGTAGAGATTCAGAAATCTGTCACATATAACAATTGATCAATTATGATAATATGCTTATGATAAGATACTTGTCTTAATTTGAATATGAAATACAAATATATTGTTAGAACATCATAAGTGAAATTAACATGTACAATAATGCAATTGCACAAATTTAAAAGGTAATAGGCGAAACTGTTTCATTTTGCCAGTACAAATTAACTAAGCCTCTGTCCATTTTCCATCAAGGTCATCAACAATTCAAATCTATAATATCCTTTAACAACAATTTAACTGCATTGTCTTCACTTCTTTTTACACAATTAAAGCCTTCTCATTAATGCAATGTCACCTTTTCTTTCGATGTTTACAACAAATGATTGGTAAATTATCCTTATTATTTAACCAATTTACACAAATCATACAGGGTAAGAAAAAAATCAGCACTCCTCACCACATTGTAAACAATGTATTGACAGTGTTCACAATTTTACATAAACATACAACAAGTTCTGATAGCACTAACCCACAACATCCATAATTTACTGATAGAATAAAACTTCTCCAGTTTACTGGTTGCTGTCACTACATTTCCCCTCCATGTTCAAACAAAAGTAGCTCCATTTTTTTAATAAAGAAATGGTCTTGTACACCGCCGAGTACATCATCAACTACACAAGAACGACACTTCATAAACTAACAATATAACAAGAACGCTACAGCGCTATGTTCTCCGGTCTCACATCACCGAGTGCATCATCATTTTCCCATGAACAACACCATGAACTAACAATATTACAAGAAAGCTACAGCGCTATCTTCCCCGGTCTCTTCCTCTGCATCCGCAATTTTCCACATATTCTTACGTCCGTATTCGTACATCTCCTTGATGACCTTGCGAATCTTATCCACACCATCATGGGAGACTTCCTCATACTTCTGGTACAATTGCAGGGCCGTGCGTGCATCCTCCACAGAGTCATGGGTCACTGACTGGATGTTCAACTCTGAAAGAAATGGAATGTGTTACATGTTTAGTCTTCCCATTAAACCTGAAATGAAGCTCAAATGCATTGGAATAAAACCACGAAGATAAGGGCAACTGGTTTTGCAACATGTTCGAGATATTATGCCCACAAACATTAAACTACTAGCCAAGTTTGATAATGATTGGATCAGAACTCCAAATGACAGAGCTGTCAAAGCATTGTTTCTATTTGTATTACTATCACCAATATAACTGAATTTAATATTGAAAAACAACAAAATACAATGTGTTTGTTATTCCTGACATTTATTTAAGTGCATGTGTATATTTGATGTTTTTATCTTTGCTTTAATTTATTATTTGTTTTATTGATTTGACATATGAAATAAGTGGTGAAATAATCATAATCTTAAATATAAAGTTTGTTTTCTTAGCACGTTAATCAACTGTAATCCTATTGTGACCCCCGCGATCATTCACACCTTGATAATGCCCGATAGCTACAATACAAATTTGAAAACAGAGACCGGATGAGACCGGGACCAGGAAATAGTATCGCTCCTGTCAAAGTCAATTTAGGTCAAATTTTGATACTTATAGAGCTCATCTGGTTTGATTACAGTGAAGTTGCTGGTTACCAAATTTATCAAAGATATATTGTCAATAAAAACAAAGTAGCAAAGTTTGGTAAAGATTGGGTTAGCACTCTTAAAGTGAGAATATTTAATGGAGGCTGTCCTCCACCAGTGATGCCATAATTATTATGTCCAGTATTTCAAAATAACAACTGAACAATTATTTCACTCCACTTACTAAGGAAATACGAAGCAAGGAACTTGAGTGAGATCATTCTCTGTCTTGGCAGATGGAACAGCTCGACTGTGTCAATTATCTGGTTCTTTGGGACCTAAAACATATTAAATAAAAAATCACAAATCTAAATATAAAATGTCTGAAACATACAATGGCCAACAGCAAAAACAAACACTGAAAGTTTGTATAGAACATAAATCTATTCATCTGTCTTAAAATATATTTCTTAAGCCTTTTTAATTCCTGGCCAACATGTATAGTCCAAATGTAGTTTTTAGAGCTGTCCTGTAAATTGTTTAAATCAGAGACCATTTTTTCTCACACAATTATTTTGATTTTGATTGACATGTATACAATAGCGTTCACCTGATGACACTTACATGAATATTGATGACCCTGAAGTCTTTCTTGAGTCCATGTCCCACAAACGTTACCCCTGTGTCTACCAGATAGCGAATCTTCTCGTATGTGGCCTTAAGAGTGGTGAGATGGCGGTCAGACACTGCCGGGTTCAAATCTCCGGGCTTAATACCGGAGTATTGGGTCAGGTAGTCCACAACCTTAAATAGAATACCCATGTATAATGTTGTCGTTTAAGGTTGTTGTTTTTTTTTGGGGGGGGGGGGGGGGGGGGGGAGAGGAATGATTTGCTGTAAATGTGTGTGTGATAAGATGACCAGCCACTGTGAGGTTCAAATCTCCAGGCTTAATACCGGAGTACTGGGTCTAGTAGTCTACAACCTTAAATGTTAACCGTGGCCTTAAGAGTGGTGAGATGGCTGTCAGACACTGCCATGTTCAAATCTACGGGCTTAATACAAACGCATTAAATCAAACTTCTTTACAGTGAGGCTAGCAAACAAAACAGAAATAACTCTAATACTTGTCTTAGTTAATGCTAATTTCTTTTAGCTCGATTGTGACAAAAACTGATAGCTTATAAAATCATGCTCAAGTCTGTTTCCTGAGTAAAAACAAGAATTGGTGCCCATTTTTAGAATCTATGAAAAAGTACCCCTGCTGGGTAACAACCTGTTGGGTGAGAAGCAGTCACCTCCCCTTCTAAATAAGAGAGCTTTTTACCAAAATGCGCTTAAATTGCGGAAAAAAATGTGCTTTTAATGCAGAATAAATGCGCTTAAAAGTCCAAAATAAATATGTTTTTTTAGTTCAGAATTAATGCACTTCAGTCACAAAAAGTGCACTTTTTACTAGTTATTATTCACTCTGTAAGAAAAAAATATGGTGTCAATACCGCTCAGTTTTATGCAGATTACATGTGTTAACACTTGAGAAGGGTTACCACTAGACCACACTCATCCTCGATTGGAAACCACTATATGTTAATACTTTGAAGTTACCTGTTCATGTGTACAGATGTAATCATCAATAAAGGGTTCACCAACATTTTCACCTTGTCTGCAAAGAAAAAACACAACAGATTAGTTGACGTAAAGCTCTAGTTAAAGCTCTACAGAGCATATATATGTAGCTTATCAATCATATTGACTCCAAATAAAATGTATCCTACATGTATATTTTGTATGTGTTTAAATATTAAACCTGTGCATATCATTGGAAATGAATAGGCTGACCGACCCACATAGAATCCATATTCCTCGTGATTTTGTACATGTTAATACAATTCACTTTTGCACAAGCTTTTTCATACATGTATCAAAATATATAACAAATACAGAAATGATTGGCTATGTCTTTGATACCAATTATGTGCTGTCAACTTCTACTATGTAATTTTGTATACATACCTGGACAACTTTACATAAAAAAGATCCAAATTTACATGAACAAGTAGATTTCACAACCTCTTTATTGTTTTGCATGTATATCATCTTTACACAAATCAGTGTAAAATTGGACCTATCAATAATCTCACCCTCTAAAGCATGTAAATTCAAGTCCGGACAAACACTTGAGACTAGGTCACAGCGTTAATCGTGTTCTGTCACTTCTGAGCTGTCGATTAAACATTTACAGTCTAAGACATGTAAGTCAGGCCACAGACATATGACTGGGTCACAGAGATGAACTTGTCCAATCAATTCGCAGCGGCCGATTAAACATGTACCCTCTAATACCCTCAAATAATGGAAGTCGGGTCACAGACATATGCCTGGGTCACAGAGTTAACCTCGTGCCATCGCTTCTCAGCTTCCGAATAAACACTTACCCTCTAATACATGTAAGCCGGGCCACAGACATATGACTGGGTCGCAGTGTTGACATCGTGCCATCGCTTCTCAGCTTTCGAATAAACACTTACCCTCTAATACATGTAAGCTGGGCCACAGATATATGACTGGGTCGCAGTGTTGACCTCGTGCCATCGCTTCTCAGCTTTCGAATAAACACTTACCCTCTAATACATGTAAGCCGGGCCACAGACATATGACTGGGTCGCAGTGTTGACCTCGTGCCTTCGCTTCTCAGCTTTCGAGTAAACACTTACCCTCTAATACATGTAAGCCGGGCCACAGACATATGACTGGGTCGCAGCGTTGACCTCGTGCCATCGCTTCTCAGCTTTCGAATAACTACTTACTCTCTAATACATGTAAGCCGGGCCACAGACATATGACTGGGTCGCAGCGTTGACCTCGTTCCATCGCTTCTCAGCTTTCGAATAAACACTTACCCTCTAATACATGTAAGCCGGGCCACAGACATATGACTGGGTCGCAGCGTTGACCTCGTGCCATCACTTCGCAACTCAGACTCCTCCTGAAATCACAATGAGGAGTTACATAGTAACTGTTATATTAAGATATTTTATAGCTTCCCTTTCTGCATACTAGGTCATGTTTTTATTGTGAACACTGCATACACTTGTAAATACACGAAATCTATTAAACATACAAGTACACATTTCTCAATCAAATTTCGCAGTTAGTATGAATATATTTGACTACGTTATGACAGGAAATGAAGTTTGTTGTACCAGTGTGCTTTGATGATAAATGTCTTTGCAAATGAACTTAGCAAAGCGTGCCTGTCAATCAGTTAATATAAAAATGGTCACAATGTCATGTTTTAAAGACGAACAATCAGTCAATTTTTACAGCCTCAAAAGTGGTTCCCAACTGTAAGTTTTTGGCAGTGGTGTGTATGCTTATTTATACTTGCACTCGGGCCTTGCCCATTTGGCATGTGTTCCAATAAAATTGTTAGTCATTTTAGGTTTTTGAAGCATAGAGCAGACAGAATGTAACCCTGGTAAGAGCATCCCTGGTTCTTTGATGTGCACACGTGTATAGCACTGTCACACATGACCCCATTTAACATCCCTCCCAGAAGATGATAAGTACTTTTTCAGAGGTGCGACAGGGAATCCAACCTGCGACCCCTGCATTGACAGTCAAATAAGTTACCACTAGGCCAAGATTTTGGCACTAAAAGTAGATGTGGCTGTAAGCATGCTACACTAAAGCTACAATTTAATTGGTCAGTTGAAATGAAACCAATGCAAACTGTAAAGTCATGTTTTGATACTTTGCAGTGGTAAGAGCCCTCCTTTATTAGATCCCTGTAATTCATGGTGATACGTCAAAGTATATGTTATATCGTTTATGACTGCAGTTGGTTTCTTTTGAAGTGCTAAGTTGAGTAACAGGTGTGTAGATGACGGATGCACTTGATTTGAAATTCACTTGTCTGATTTGGATTGACTTTAATCGCAGGCAATCAATGCATCAAATACTTGAAATGCTAAGTTCATCTGCAAACAATTGTATCATAAATGCTTAACCAAACACAAAAAGGACTTTGATTATTATTTCAGGACCAAGCCATCTATAATACTCAACGTGCATATGCACACAATGTGTTGAAAATTAAAGAAAATACAAAATGAGCCCAAAATGATTTCTCGACCTGATTGAGGGATACAAATTCAGCATCAAGTCCAATAATGTCGCCCCGTTTCGGCTGCTCCTCCATGGTGAGGGGTGTAAAAGTGAGCTTCCTCTTACGCGGGTTGATCAGAGTCGATTCATCGAACAGAATATTGCTGGTGATTGGGTTATTCACTGAAAGGGAATACATCATTTAAATGGTAAACAAACAGCTGTTTCATTTCCAGGACAACACCACGAATTTTACAAGATAGCAGCATTTTTATAATTTAAGGTATGTCATCTTATTGGTCATTTAAGATGGTAGCAAGGTTTCATTTTTAGATCTACATTTCAGTTCAACTTAAGCTGTTTATTTCTGTAATAAGAAATGTTTGCAATTATATAAATTTTAACATGAAGGAACAAGTTCCATTGAAAATGTTTGAAAACTGATACAAATAAAGTTGAAGGCAATTTACATTATTGGTACATTGATGGTAAAAAAATGGTGTACTGTCGAAACTTGCTATGTCGACATTTGATTTTCTGGTTGTGTCAACTTTTCCCCGATCCCTAATTTATTTCTTCTTATTTTATATAAAATAACTTTTCTTATCTTGATTTTTATGCATTGTCAAACTCCTATTTCAGTCCCTCTGGTCAAATTTCATGATGGTTTGCGGCATGTCGCTAAATTACTGTGGGTGTCAATATAACAACATATCATAATTGGAAGATAATTGGTAAGTGTGAATAAATTAAGTAGATTGTTTATGCTTTTGATTAAAGGGACATTTATTGCTCAAGTTCGTGTGTTTTTCGTTCTTGAATAAAACATGGAGATTATATTGATTTGACAACAATCCCAAATGGGCACAGAAAGAATATCTTCAAAATGTCAGGAGTAAGTTCCACAGCTCTGGTCGACCAATTCAGAGAAGGACCCGCTATAAAACACAAATAATTCATTTCTTTTATATAAAACAATACGGTTCAATTGTGAATGTTAACATCAGACATAATCGGACTAAATTGAGTTGGGTTCTTTTTTTTTGTATTTCGGATGTGTCAAATGTTCATTATCTTGAAACTTTTTTCCTAGGTGCCCACAACTTCCACGTAACGAGTTTTGACTGTATTTTTTTAAAAGCCATATGTAGAATCCAGGTACCAGTCACAGCACGCATATGTCCTCTTGACAATGTTCAAAACTATCTCCTCATTTACCGAAAAAATGTAATTTCTACAGCATGATAGCGACCTAGTTTGGTTATGTTGATTTGGCGCTAAATTTAGTGTAGTAAGTGTCAAATCTTTAGGGTGTTTTCCAAAAATTTGAATTGAAGATGTTTTCTTAAGCAATAACCTTTTTCGCAATTAAATGTTGAGCTATAGTTTTTATCCGCATCAAATGCACACATTATGTGTGTTGTTATGGATTCCAGAAATCAACAATGTTATATAGCATTTCAAAAAATACACCACTATTCTTCAATAAAAATTGCATTCAACTTTATTTGCACCAATTTACAAAAGTTTTAACCAAATTTGTTCCTGTAATGTTCAAATTCCATGAACTTCCAAAACAACACCTGTATCTACATTTTGTGCAACACTTATATAAACCTTCAAACAAGACCATGGAGAACTTTTCTAAATGCATTTTTTCTTTTAATAGATATACAATGACAACATTCTTCAATCTCAAATTTGCTCCCCATAAATAAATTTTGCATATGCATCAAAGGGAACGTTGTTTATATGGAAATACATACTTGTGAGATCATAGTGTTTCGTGATGTTACGACGCCTGAAGTAGATGGTACAGGGAACGCGCCAATCAAGGTTGAATCGTACAGCTTCCTCCTGGGCAACACAAGATACACAAATGTCAATCATTAACAACTTTGTAAACGACTTTGTAATGATCAGATATACTGAACATTGGCTCATACATTTAAACTGAAAATTGGTTCTATCATGATCATTTATACTGAACATTGGCTCTATCATGATCATATATACGGAAAGATTGGCTTTATCATGATCATTTATACTGAACATTGGCTCTATCATGATCATATATACAGAAAGATTGGCTTGATCATGATCATTTATACTGATCATTATCATGATTATATGTACTCAACATTGGCTTTATCATGATTATATGTACTTATATTGGCTCTATCATGATCATATATACCAAAAAACTGGCTCTATCATGATTATATGTACTCAACATTGGCTCTATCATGATTATATGTACTCAACATTGGCTCTATCATGATTATATGTACTCAACATTGGCTCTATCATGATTATATGTACTCAACATTGGCTCTATCATGATTATATGTACTCAACATTGGCTCTATCATGATTATATGTACTCAACATTGGCTCTATCATGATTATATGTACTCAACATTGGCTCTATCATGATTATATGTACTCAACATTGGCTCTATCATGATTATATGTACTCAACATTGGCTTTATCATGATTATATGTACTCAACATTGGCTTTATCATGATTATATGTACTCAACATTGGCTCTATCATGATTATATGTACTCAACATTGGCTTTATCATGATTATATGTACTGAACATTGGCTCTATCATGATTATATGTACTCAACATTGGCTCTATCATGATTATATGTACTCAACATTGGCTCTATCATGATTATATGTACTCAACATTGGCTTTATCATGATTATATGTACTCAACATTGGCTTTATCATGATTATATGTACTCAACATTGGCTTTATCATGATTATATGTACTCAACATTGGCTTTATCATGATTATATGTACTCAACATTGGCTCTATCATGATTATATGTACTCAACATTGGCTTTATCATGATTATATGTACTCAACATTGGCTCTATCATGATCATATATACTGAACATTGGCTCTATCATGATCATTTATACTGAACATTCACTCTATTATGATCAAGTATACTGAACATTGGCAAATGTTCTGTTTCTTTTATGCTTATTTTTGCAGTTTTATTGGTATTTTAATACATTTACCCCCAATTTTGAAAAGAGTGTTATTAACGCAACTACCCGAGGGACGCCCCTCACACATTATTATAGTTGATGACATATCTGTTGTGAAATTTTGAAGCGTGGGTGGAGTAAAAAAAACAACATCAGTAAATCTGTTAATTGTAATGTGAATTTTCCGGGAAGTTCATACTATTATAAATTTTGTATTATTACAATGACAAACTGTTCAAAATATATTTGAACGATGATATAACATTAAATTTATGTTCAAGCAGTTGTTTTCATCTGTTATTTGTTTGGTATGAAAGCAACTGTTAGAACATTCAGCTTCAAAGTTCAAGAAAATGTTTGAAAAATGGGATTACAGTTTTTCTAAATATTTATAAACTAATGTTAACTTTTTTTTAAATTTCAAATTATTTATTTTGTCAACATTTTCTGGTTCAAAGTAAAGTGTTCTATTTTGATCAAGGGGAAGTCACTACCATGGATTTTAAAAGTAGTTCTAAAGTTGATATTTTCACTCCTTATTTTGCAGTGAAAATATTAAACTGATATTTTCACTGTTGTTATCTCACTGATAAAACTCCATATTTCAAATTTTCATATTTCGAAGAGCATGAGAGAAATAATAAAACTTATTATGGTAATCATCCTTATTTAAGATAACATTCTAAACCAATGTGATAATGTCACCAAAAATTAATTCAGATCTATCGCAAATAATTATTTACAACCACACTTATATTAACCTTTACCAACCTTTTCTACATCTGATATGGAGAAATCATTGAACAGGTACCACTGTGTTGTAGTCACACCTTCTTTTCTTTGATGATATGTCTCTCCCACCTTAATATGGCTAACAAGGTGACCACCACCTCCTGTAGAGAAGAAAAGTTAGGATAATCCTCCAGACACTTCATGTGTACGAGGTAGTAGTTTAACTAATGAAAGAGATACGATGGTTTGAGTTTACATCATTCTTACCCTTACATTTATTTGACCTAACCTTTAACAAGAAACTGAAAGCCAATACCAAACCTTATTAATCAAGGGGCATAACTCAACAGTCTTCTGTTTTCCTCATTAATAAAGGGGCATAACTCAACATGCTCTTCTGTTTTCCTCACTAATCAAGGAACATAACTCAATACGCTCTTCTGTTTTCCTCATTAATCAAGGGGCATAACACTCTTCTGTTTTACTCATTAATCAAGGGGAATAACTCAACACTCTTCTGTTTTCCTCATTAATCAAGGGGGATAACTCAATAGTTTTCTGTTTTCCTTATCATTCAACGGGCATTACTCATTAATCAAGGGACACAAATCACTATGCTTTTCTGTTTTCTTCATTATTCAGAGGCATTACTCAACACGCTCTTCTATTTTCTTTATTAATCAAGGGCATTTCTAAAACGCTCTTCTGATTTCCTGATTAATCAAAAGACATAACTCAACACGCTCTTCTGTTTTCTTCATCAAATCAGGGGTCTTAATTCAACATGCTCTTTGCTTTCTTCTTTAATCAGGTGTCATTACTCAACACGCTCTTTGTTTTCTTCATTTATAAGGGGGCATAACTCAACATGCTCTCCTGATTTCCTCATTAGTCATACCTCACCACCCTCTTCTGTTTTTCTCATCTATAAAGGGATATAACCCAACAGGCTCTTCTGTTTAAAACAAGGGGCAAAACTCAGCAAGCTCTTCTGTTTTCCTCAATACAGGGGTATAACTCAGCACACTCTTTTGTTTAATTCATTATTTAAAGGAAATTCAACAAACTCCTCTTTTTTCCTCATTAATCGAGGGTTGTAACTCAACATGCTCTTCTGATTTCCTTATTAAGGAGGGACATAACTCCTTAATCAAGGGACATAACCCAAGGGACATAACTCAACAATCTCTTCTTTTTCCTTCATTAATCAAGGGGCTCTACAAGTACTCAAATACTAAACAAGTATTTTAGCCTGTGTCACATACTACACCTGCACTTACTGTCATTGTAAATGAGAAGTATGATTCATATTTAATTCTTTAATAGACAGTTTCCAACACATAAACAGCTGTTTTCCAAGGTGAGGACAGTACTCTGATCTTTATCTTTGATTTTTTTTTATCTATATATATATGCACATACCCTTGTTGTCTTTGATGTGAGATACTGTTCCATGCAGCTCAAAGTACTTTGTGTTAGGCTCTGGAAGAAAAAAAAGCATTCAAAGCCATGTAAGGCATAATCCAAAGACAAAATGACATAATTCCAAAATGCACAGATTTTATTCTTTACACAACCATTAAACAAACAAAAAGTGTATGACTGCAAAATTACACATGAACTGTGATGAAATTTTTATTTTTTTTAATCATGTGGACATACTTAATCAAATATTGTGTCGTGTCAATTAGTTAATTGAACACATAAGGCATTGAATTACAGTCGAACCCCATTGGCTCGAACTCCCAGGGACCATTAAAAATTACAGATGCAAACGAATGGCAAAATTGATATTCGAATATTCGATCAAAAGAATTACCGAATATTCGAATACATATTTTTGAAGATGTACTACTATTATTATTTGCTAGAAGTAATAGCCGGAGTATTTTTACCCCACTTTGTCGAAGCCAGCACGCGCGGCGGACCATGATTTCCCCAAATGAGCCTTTAAAATTCTCCACGTTCATGAAGAAAAAGGCAAAACATTATAAACAGAAGAAAAACAAAATCGAATAATATCAATTCCGCTGCCTTTATATTTGTAAACAATGTCAAATTATATGGAATCCTAGTCAAATAGTGTTTTGCGCCAATAGAGGGTCTTTCTTAGGACTCTGAGATTGACCTCTAAAATGACCAAGTATAACTTATGATGGAAAACCCAAACCAACTCGGGAACTTGTACAATAATAAAACGAAAACGTAAGTGGATTTGACTCATCTATTGCACAACAATAGAGGAAATATATCCTAAAACGCTACAATATACATTTACATTTCAAAGCATGATTATTGTATCGAAACATGAAATACAGCTTAAAGCACATATACATTATAATTATGTAAAAACATTACTGTAGCACATAACATTTTAATCATCACGGCGATTTGAGCTATGTTGCACAGATTAATATGCAGCCAAGACAACACATTGGTGTTTAAGCCGATTCCTAACTAGGTATTGTAAAATTATGGGACGTTTGATAGTACCCAACGATATGTCCCTAATTGACATATGATGCGTGTTTAGTGTATTGTCATCACATTCTCACCTAGGGCATTAGGGGCCAATCGTTGTAAAAACAAGACAAACACGCTTTATAAACAACAACAGTGTTGTAGGCAAACGTTTGTTTATTCTCTTTATTGATTTTTTTTTCCGAATATTCGAATACCGATTTTGACATTCGAATACCAAACGTTTGATCGAATATTCGAATATTCGTTTGCATCCCTATTAAAAATACATTGAGCCTCGGAAAATTCAAGCCAAGAAGGAATGCTTACCTTAAGTATAAACTAACCAGTCCTTTACATCCAGTTCTAGCCAACAAGGAATTTGAGCCAAGCATGTTTGGGGCAACTGGGTTCGACTGTATGTTCATACTTTGTTTTTATATGCATACACCAAATGAGATTTTGTGAAATACTTTTAAAGTGAATTTAACTTATCAATTGCAATAATCACAACAAGATTATTCAACATTGGACAACATTAAAATAGACTAGTCACTAACCAATTTCATCTGGGATCGGATCTTCATCTGAGAATTCTTCCAGCTTCAATTTCCCATTCTCCAATAATGTGACCTTGAATCCAAATGGGATCCAGATTGGATCATTCTCATCATCCATATGGATCCGCATCAGGTCATCTTGTAACCAGTCCCTGAGAAGAGATGAATACCAGATACATTTTAAAATCCACCAAAATCCACGTCAGTTATACATAGTGGTAAGCTTATTTATACTTGCACTCAGGCCTTGCCCATTTGGCGAGTGCTCCGATAAGATTGTTAGTCATTTTAAGTTTCACAGACAGAATGTAACCCTGTTTTTTTAACCTGCACTAGTTTATAGCACTGTCATATAGGGACCCCCATTTAACGACCACCCTCGAGGACGAAAAGGTATATTTTTAGTGGTGAGGCAGGGAAATGAACCTGCAACATCTGGATTGACAGTCAAGTGTGTTACTAGGAGATCATAGATCCGCCACCAGTCATAAACTTTTCTCAATGTTGCTTTTGTATGGTCAATTTCTATATGACTTGCCTGTTCTTCAATGTTAAATCAGTTTTTTTTAATAATTAAGCTATTATTTCTTTAATGCTTTTCAATGAAATATATAGTTTTGTCAATGTTATAACAATAACAGTGAAAATACAAGTTTTGTATTTTACAGCAAATTTAAGAAAGAAAATTAATTACTTTTAAACTCACTAGTAGTTACTTCCCTTTGATCAAAACTGAGTACAGTAAATTATGTCAAGAATAATAATTTTATTACAAAATATTGCATATATTAATCTTTTTTTTTGTAAATAAAACAGATGGATAATTTTGACAACTTTTTCTATCTTTTGTTTTTGATTGAGCCAATATCTGAGAACCAGTGATATATGCTGGAAAAGAATCAGATCACAGTTTTTCATATTAACGTTAGAAATTTACATTTTGTGCCAAATGTTTCTTAAAACGTTAGTAACACTTTTAGCCACTAAACAATTTTCAACGAATGTATTAAAAAACAGTGATCTGATATTTGTGTACCTGTCACTGGTCTCCAGATAATCATATTTACAAAGATTGGTTCATTCCAAGACCAAAAAGATATAAAAACTTGTCATAACGGTCAATCTGTGAGAGTGCAGCCTTTAATATCTTTTCAGACTGTCTGATTTCAAACAAGACAATTCATACAACAGTCAACAAAATATGATCACAAACTGAAATCAGCAAAAAAACTCTATCTTATATATATATAATAATCAAACATCAAAAATCCTAACCCAATAAATTGGCAGTTGCATTGGAGTGGCTAACATAAATATTATCATAGTGAACAAGCATGCAAAGGTTTCAGCTGTTGCAATTATTTGGGTTTTAGCTAGAGCATTATGGGAGGGTGCTGCTCCCTGTCCATCTTTTGAAGCACCCTTCTGCAGACCAGGATGTACACCCTCCTGCCTCCTAAGAATTGGATGCTTAAGATAATGCACCAGTCAATGATAACCCCCCCCCCCCCCCCCCCCCAGGTCCTGGGAAATACCAAGGATAGCTGGGAAATGGGCCGCATTTTTACCTTCCAGGTGGCCCCACAGTACCTAGTGAATGTGGTGATTTTGTTGACTGGTGCATATTCAAATATTTCCTTGTTCTGATTAAAACTTGAAATATGAACATGGATTCAAAAAAAAATCTACATGTATTGCAGTTGAAACCCAATATTGTTTCAAATTTCTAACATTTTCTAACAATACAAAGTGTCGTTTTGATCCTCATCACCCTGTCCCTTTTCTGTAGCACCCTGTCCCTTTTCTGTAGCACCCTGTCCCTTTTCTGTAGCACCCTGTCCCTTTTCTGTAGCACCCTGTCCCTTTTCTGTCCCTTTTCTGTAGCACCCTGTCCCTTTTCTGTAGCACCCTGTCCATTTTCTGTAGCACCCTGTCCCTTTTCTGTAGCACCCTGTCCCTTTTCTGTCCCTTTTCTGTAGCACCCTGTCCCTTTTCTGTAGCACCCTGTCCATTTTCTGTAGCACCCTGTCCCTTTTCTGTAGCACCCTGTCCCTTTTCTGTAGCACCCTGTCCATTTTCTGTAGCACCCTGTCCATTTTCTATAGCACCCTGTCCCTTTTCTGTAGCACCCTGTCCCTTTTCTGTAGCACCCTGTCCCTTTTCTGTAGCACCCTGTCCATTTTCTGTAGCACCCTGTCCATTTTCTGTAGCACCCTGTCCATTTTCTGTAGCACCCTGTCCCTTTTCTGTAGCACCCTGTCCCTTTTCTGTAGCACCCTGTCCCTTTTCTGTAGCACCCTGTCCCTTTTCTGTCCCTTTTCTGTAGCACCCTGTCCCTTTTCTGTAGCACCCTGTCCATTTTCTGTAGCACCCTGTCCCTTTTCTGTAGCACCCTGTCCCTTTTCTGTAGCACCCTGTCCCTTTTCTGTAGCACCCTGTCCATTTTCTGTAGCACCCTGTCCATTTTCTGTAGCACCCTGTCCATTTTCTGTAGCACCCTGTCCCTTTTCTGTAGCACCCTGTCCCTTTTCTGTAGCACCCTGTCCATTTTCTGTAGCACCCTGTCCCTTTTCTGTAGCACCCTGTCCCTTTTCTGTAGCACCCTGTCCATTTTCTGTAGCACCCTGTCCATTTTCTGTAGCACCCTGTCCATTTTCTGTAGCACCCTGTCCCTTTTCTGTAGCACCCTGTCCCTTTTCTGTAGCACCCTGTCCCTTTTCTGTCCCTTTTCTGTAGCACCCTGTCCCTTTTCTGTAGCACCCTGTCCATTTTCTGTAGCACCCTGTCCCTTTTCTGTAGCACCCTGTCCCTTTTCTGTAGCACCCTGTCCCTTTTCTGTAGCACCCTGTCCATTTTCTGTAGCACCCTGTCCATTTTCTGTAGCACCCTGTCCCTTTTCTGTAGCACCCTGTCCATTTTCTGTAGCACCCTGTCCCTTTTCTGTAGCACCCTGTCCCTTTTCTGTAGCACCCTGTCCCTTTTCTGTAGCACCCTGTCCCTTTTCTGTAGCACCCTGTCCCTTTTCTGTAGCACCCTGTCCATTTTAAAATATGGTCCAAACCTTACAATTATACTCCATCACCACCACCTATAATAAGATCCTGGAATTTTCTAAGAAATAAAACAAAACATCTAAGAAAGCCATGACTTACTTGGAGTCCTGTTCATGCCTGAATCTACACCCCTTCTTGGCACACTTCCGACCATATCGACACATAACGTTGGTGGTGGGAAGATTTATCGGGGAAGATGAAGTAGAGGATATATTGTCACCCTCATCCTTGTTTTTCAACAGCTGAAAAAATGGAAATATGTAGATCAAGCTATGTGGCTGACATGTTTTTCTGTTTGTTTATAAATATCATGCAAAAGTAATTTAGACCACATGATAAAACATTTATCATTGGATTGGAGATTTAATTCTCTACAAACTTTACATTGATTACTAATTGATTAAACCAAAAGAAATACTAGAAAAGTAGGTTTGTGATACATTAGGGTCAATATTTCAATAATAACCAATAATCTCCTATGAAGTAGGAGTATTGATATGCACTGATAAGCCATACACTGGCTAGCTTTATATGGCTTGGTTTTACATTAAGTAAAGGGTTAATTTACTTTTCAAAAGATGGAAAGTTGTAAACCCTTTGTTTTTGGTGTGGAAATTTCATTTTAATATAGCGTCAACATATTAATACATTCTATTCAAATGGTTTTCAAAGGGACTAGACACCAGATGATACAATTGCAAGAACAAAAGAAAATAGTCCAAAACTTACATAAAAACATAAAATTGACATTTTTGTGAACATTATGCATTGAATCTTACTTTCTGACATATCACATCGCTTACAACACATGTTTCTTCCTCAGATTTTGTGCATTTTACCAAATCAAAATTTACTGGGGTTATCTAACACGCAAATTGCGGTTAGTTTAAAAATAGCATCGGTATATTTATCTGTACTCATCACATGATTTTAACATGCAAATATCCACACTTCATGGCTTCCCTGAAAGAACAGACATTGCAAGGAGGCGGAGAACTGGTCGAAACAACATAGATGCAGAGGCTGACGAACAACATAGATGCAGAGGCTGACGGACAACATAGATGCAGAGGCTGACGGACAACATAGATGCAGAGGCTGACGGACAACATAGATGCAGAGGCTGACGGACAACATAGATGCAGAGGCTGACGAACAACATAGATGCAGAGGCTGACGAACAACATAGATGCAGAGGCTGACGGACAACATAGATGCAGAGGCTGACGAACAACATAGATGCAGAGGCTGACGGAAAACATAGATGCAGAGGCTGACGGACAACATAGATGCAGAGGCTGACGAACAACATAGATGCAGAGGCTGACGGAAAACATAGATGCAGAGGCTGACGAACAACATAGATGCAGAGGCTGATGAACAACATAGATGCAGAGGCTGACGAACAACATAGATGCAGAGGCTGACGGAAAACATTATTGCAGAGGCTGACGGACAACATAGATGCAGAGGCTGACGGACAACATAGATGCAGAGGCTGACGGAAAACATAGATGCAGAGGCTGACGGACAACATAGATCCAGAGGCTGACTGACAACATAGATGCAGAGGCTGACGGACAACACAGATGCAGAGGCTGACGGAAAAAATAGATGCAGAGGCTGACGGACAACATAGATGCAGAGGCTGACGGAAAACATAGATGCAGAGGCTGACGGACAACATAGATGCAGAGGCTGACGGAAAACATAGATGCAGAGGCTGACTGACAACATAGATGCAGAGGCTGACGGACAACATAGATGCAGAGGCTGATGGACACCATAGATGCAGAGGCTGACTGACAACATAGATGCAGAGGCTGACGGACAACATAGATGCAGAGGCTGACGGACAACATTGGTGATGAAATTGATCAATGGAAACTTTTGAAAGATGCTCAAAATGACAGTGAAATGCTTAAACACATGTTGACAGTCAAGTGGGTGAAACGATCCTACGACTTGCAAGGTGTTTGGAAAAAACATTCAGCGCTTTTAAAACAGGGAAACTCAGCTGAGGCAGCGACATGATTGTTTATACAAGCTCACTTTGACAATTCTAGGCTTTTTTTTAATGTAGTGCCTTTAATAAATTTCAACTGTTGCTTTTGTTGTTTTGTATTGAAATGAGCATGTTTAATGTGCTTTTTAATCCATCCATCTCACTAGTTAAAGTACAATATGGGTTTTTTATAATTTGCAGAGATTTATCAGTACAATAAAAATTCTTTTAAAAATTATAGCCTTCTCTCATTTTCAAAGCAAACATCTGCGTGCTCAGGTCTTGGACACATTTAACACAATGTCATTTATGAAATGATGTTCGAGTTCCTTTTTAACAGAAAAAATGAAATATAGCTGTTTGTAATCTTACACTGAAACATTTATCTTCTATATATATCCAATGTAAGTAGTGGTTAATGAGCATTCCTTAAAGGGACTATACACCAGATCGGCACCAAAAGAAGTTTTTTTCTGTAACAAATTATTTAATAAAATGTTTTACTCTTTGATATAATTTTTTTTTTTCAAAAATGTTAAAAAAAAAATCGAGTCGGACACCAAGTTTGAAACGGTGTTGCCAAAATTGCAGTCCTGTGTTGTATCCACTGTGCTACGAAGACTTTCCCTAAATCGTTGGAATATTTAAGCTATATACCTAACTCACGTAATATCACATGATAACATCGACTAGCCAATCACGCATAAGAATGAATTCTACTAGGTATACATACCTAGTAATCTTTTTTAATGGAAAAATAAGAAAAAAAGGTGAAAAATAAATTAATTGTAAACTATGTGTACTTCAGTTAGTTAGTTTCAATGCATTGTACACATCAATACCAAGTTTATCTCAGTTTTCATCAATTTTTTTTTTCGCTATTTCATTATATGGTAAATAGCCCCTTTAAATTATAATTAACAAAATATAACTGAAGACAGGTGAACATTAACAAATTGTACAATTTAAAGGTCACCTCAGAAAAATGAAAACATATCAGTTTACCATAAGTTGGACTTTCCAGAACTCCAGATCCCTCGGGTTTTCCAGTTGACAGTTGATGGCCAACACATCGGGGAGAGATAGGACTTCCTTGCTTTGTTGCTAGAGAGATATATACATGATTGAATCAATGAAAAAACATAAATTGGACTTTCCGGAATACCAAATCTCGTGGGGTTTTTAGCCCACAGATAATGGCCAACACATCTGGGCGAGATAGGACTTCTTTGCTTTTTGCTGGAGAGAAATAAGTTATATAGATGATTGAATGTATTACAATAAACACAAGTTGATTGTTCCCGTCAGAAATGCTACATGGGATTGCAACAGTTTGCTTCAAATAAAGACTTAAAACAAAGATAACTTTTCATTTTAAATGAAACGAAGGGCAGTCTATGCTGCTTAAAGAGCCCCGTCTTAGTTTTATAACTGGAGGTGAATTAGGTGATAAGTTTCCTCAAACACTTTGACAAACCTGTTTCAAAATAATGTTTTGACAGTGCTCCATCAGGCGGCTGTTTTTTGAAGAGGTTTGTCAAAGTGTTTTAGGAAACTAAACTCTCAGCCAAACTCTGGTAAAACTAAAGGCAGGCTTTCTAAGCCACGTAGACTGCCCAATGTTTCCTTTAAAATGGTGAAGAAATAGTAAAGTTATCATGGTTCTAAGTCTTCAGTCAAAGCAAATTGTTGCTTTTATGACGAAATGTATCACATGGTATGCACACACTGTTATTTACATCTCTTAAGTTCATAAAAACGTATGATTATATTACATGAGACAAAACTTTAACCAATTTTGTATACATTACAGAAAACATGTAAACCATGAGCATAAAGAATGATGTCTAACTTACATGTTGCTGATACTTGGCACAAATGTTGCACCAGGCCTGCGTGTTCTGTTCCAGGGTCAGACTGTGCTCCAGTAGCTGGGCGAAGCTTACTTGTACGGGCCCCTTGCTGACACCTGAAACAAGTGACATTGGGCCGATTGTTCAGAACTTAAAGTTAATGCTAACAACGTTGTTAAAGTTCTAGTTGTTAACTTTCAAATCTTCACTGCTCATGAAGTTTGATGTATACACTTGTGATCTGAAGCATTTCAAAGAAACTTTGAGAAAGCTGTTTCATATATTATACTTGTTTTGTTTAAATATAAAAACACATCATTATCATTTGAATGTTAACAACAATCTTGTGAGCACATTGTTAACTTTAACAAAGTTCTAAACAATCAACCCAGTACTGTGAGGACATCTGAGATACAAGAACACTGGAAAACAAATTATCTGGTAGGATAGGCATAATACTGAAAGTTTTAGTACATTGTAATTAAAGCAATTGCAATCTGTAAATTTGCTCCTCATTACCACTGAATACCGACGTAAAATTACCTATTTTTTAATTTTTAAGGCCCAAAACTGGTTGATATATTGTTTTGGGTTATTTGTTTACATTTTCTGTACATAAAACCCTTTCCCATGATACCAGTATAGTATGGGTTCACAAGACATCCGACATTCACACATGTTTATCCGAAACAGTCCCCTACCCTGTGGAAAGCAGTCTGGATAGCTGAGATTGACCAATGTGGTAGTCACTTGCTTTTTGTTCTCCAGCCCACAACGACATCGTAGGTATGTGACAGAGTCCAGGCCAAATATCTCTGTGATAACCGATCCATCCTCCTTCCTTGAAAACAACAACAATCAATACATGAACATTGCATTTTATGAATAACTGATGAGTTTGAGTTTGAGTGACCACAAAAGTTTAAATCATTAGAATGAAATATCATATTATACAAACTTCACATTAAAATTACTTATAACGTATTTCTTCCTCAATTTGTAATATTTTCATTCATAAGTTTGCATTGTAATTTTGCAAGTGTAAAATAAAAGTATTGAGATTCATTGAAGGATAATCTTGAACAAAATATAAATGAAATTATACTTCTCTTTATCATCCTGATTGGCTCCTTCCTCTTTTGGGGCTGTTTCAGTCACCTCCTCCTTTACTTCTTCAGTTGGCTGTTCCGTTGAACTCCATGGTACTTCAGATTCAGCCACAGCAGCTGGTTTTTTGGCTTCTTTATCCTCTTTCTTTTCTTTCTTGCCTTTCTTTTTCTTCTTTTTAGATTTAGAAGATTTAGCCTCTTCCTTCTTTACCTCTTTTTCCTTTTCAGCCTTGTCTTCTGCTGTTTTTTCAGTGTCGTCTGCTACTTGAGAAGTTACCTCCCCTGATGCCTCAACAGCTTGTTCCTCCTTTTCCAGCTCTACAATTGCTTCTTCCTCCTTCTTTTCTTCTCCAACTTGTTTATTGGATGTTTCCTGATATACATTATAATGGATATAGTAACTAGTTCATGCACATGCACATAGATAGATGATGGAAGATCATACAAAATTATTGCAAAATCATACCCAGATTTTTTTATCTCTGAAAATATATCTATTTTTTAACAATCAACTTCATCATAGAATTGAAAAGCTTCAGAGAGGCATGCATGATATACAGTAAAACTGCGATCGCTCAAGGTCGCTGGGGACCGAGCCTTAACCTCGAGGGAACCGATGTTTCGAACGACCCAATTTTCAATTCTCGAGTCTGTTATGAATATCCTTCAGTGTATGTTTAGTTTGAAGTCATCTGTTTACTAAGACATCGATTATGTGTTGCGTTGTGGAAATCGCTCATATGTTCAAAGGCTGTCATATTCCATATATATACTAAATATAAAATGTAAAAGAAATATCAATATATGAATAAATAGAATTTTTTATTTTTACAAAGTGTCATATTGCAAAGCAAAGTGACAAGAAGGAATTCTTTTCCGAGATTCCTATGTTGGATCGATATGGTAGTGCTTATTGATATTTTTATTACTCATTTACAATTCTCACAACTTCTCGTCATTAACTTCGTAAAATTATCATCTCAAATGCTCATATCAACTAATATCGGTCATGCGTTATCAGTGATAAACGGTTTTTCACACCTTATCAAATTGCCTTTCAACTGTCATTGCAATTTTTACAACTTGCGAAAATTTTAACAAAGTGTGAAATTATGACCTCGAGGGAGCCATAAGGTTTTGTGCACGATTTGTGTACTTGGGACCGAGGATATTGCTCGACTGCTCGACATAATTAGGTTTCGAGGCAGCGTGGGTATATTTAATATGAAAATAGATGGAAAAAAGTTCGGGACCAAGCTCCACCCTCGAGGGAACGCCGGTTCTCGAGCGACCGCTTGCTCGAGGGAACGCAGTTTCACTGTACACTTGTAGAGAACAAGCATAACTTCATGTCACCCATAATCACTGTAAGTATGGTACAAAAGATACAAACTTTTGCAGAAACAGTTACAGTCCATTTCCAGTTAGAAACCAGTTCTTGGCAATGATTTAGAAACAAGACATGACATGATTTCTGTATACAATTTAGCAAAGTTAACACTCCAATCAATGATTATAATAATGCCACCAAAACTGTATTTATGGTTAAACCTGGTTCTGATGTTAAGTTTGAAAGATGACCAGAAAGTGCCTGTCAAGACTCCATAAGCAAAAGACAGACACATATCATACAACACTTCCTTACCAAATCATTTTATAAGAAAAATAGACAGTATTTCACTTACAGCGTGAATCTGCTGATGCATGAAACGCTGCCAACTCTGAATGAGGCGCCCAAGGTTGACACGCCCAAGGTTTTCTTCATTCTCAGCAAGGACCAGGCCCAGTGCAGCTGCTTCAGGCAGGGTGCGGAAAGCTCGCAAGAAATTGCTAGCCTGAAGTTGGATAGTAAAATTATGTACAGTTAACATGAGCACGTTTTTTCTCAATCACTGCAAGGACAGGCCCTGGGCAGTTGAATGCATGCAGATAGTCACTGGCCAGAGACTTTGTGGAAGAAATAGTGCTTAGTTTATAAATACACATGCACTTATTCTAAGCTAGATAATTCACATTGTAAAGACAGCTGCAGATTGTCAGGAGTGCTGCTTAAGTTTGTTCCCCAGGTGAAAGTCAGGAAGGACATAAACAGTATGGATTTCAAATCATTCAAAAATCCTATTTGATCATTAAACCTTATCAGAAAGGCCATTCTTATCAATCATCAATTTTATAATCGAACAAATTGAATGATGAATAATCTATTAAATAGCATTTCCTTCCATTTAAAATCATTTAGTTTCCATGATGAAAATGAGATCCTTTCAGCTTATATGGAGACAAATTTGAAACTCGACAGGAAGCACCAGCATAGAATCTTGTGCGAGTCTTTAACACTGTAACTCCATAGCATTAAAAAGACTCATTAACTTAAGTGAGTAGTTAAAGTGACACTCGTATATAAAATCAATTTTATCATGTATAACAAACATAAATTTTGAGAGATAAACATTTAACTACTTACTAAATAATGCATGTCTGGGAAAAAAATCATTACTGATAACAAGATTGCAACTGCGTATTTCATTGCTGAAAACGCACAAATATTAAATGACTGGTGGGTCCTAAAAGATTTACAGTGATCAACTATGGTTTCATTAGGTAGTAATACCGTGTTTTCTGCAACTTTCTTCCATATTAAACAAGTTGTATCCTATATAAGAACCAGTGTTTTCCATATCTATTCATCCTTTTCATTAAATAAAATCAATTGTTTTAATTGTGGTCTTCTTATTTGGGAGTAAGAGTGCAATTTTCACTGACTAGTGTGTTCTTTCTGTTTATCCAGAAAGTAGAAGAGAATTCTCACAAATAGCTCACAAAAGGGACATAACTCCCGCACACACAGCGGATTGAACAGACAAACTCCATAACAGAACTTGTGTAAATATTTGGTCAAGTAAAAGAAAGGTTACCTGACAAGTTTGTCCCTTCTGTTTGTCCAGCATGTGGAAGAGGAATCCCAGCTCACATGAGAGACAAAACTCCCGCTCACAGAGGTGATTTAACAGACGTACCCGTAGTGGCTCAATAAAGTAGAAATTCTGGAAGGAAATAGAATAAGCATGACATTTCAAGCACTTCAAAAACTCAAACTGGTTTGTTTATTGTAGTGACAGAGACATTATTATGCACATATCAATGAATGCACCTTTTCAAGTTAGACACCACCAAGGAGAGATTTTTAAAATTGCATACTTTTTAAAGTGAACCAGAGATGTTTGTCAATCATTATGCCCCCCTTGAGCGCCATGTTTCAAGAAATATTAGGACAACTGAATAAAATATGCATGGACCTAAATGCCAGTTGATTTGACCTGATGACCTTAAAATCAAGAGAGGTCATCTTCTGGTAACGCCAAACCTTCAAGTCAAGTTTGAGGGCTGTATGTGCAGGTATTGTCCAGTTTTCACTCAGATAAGATTTTAGCAGTCAAGGTCTAAAAATATAAACCTTTTGACCCCAAATCAACAGAGGTCATTTATTGGTTACATCTAACCTCCATGTTAAGTTTGAAGATCATAGGTCTATGCATTGTCTAGTTATCACTCAGACAAGTTTTTCACATTCAAGGTCACTGTGACCTTAACCTTTCATCTGATGTCCTCAAAATTTATAGGGGTCATCTAATGGTCACGCCCAACCTCCAAGCCAAGTTTTACTACTATAGGTTCAGGCATTGTCAGGTTACCCCTCGCCAACCTTTCCGACCTACCAATCAACAGACATACTGACTGACGGACATATGCAAAGTACTATACCTCCTCTCTTTGAAGAGGGGCATACAAATATATCCCTGGAAAGAATAGGACATAAAACGTACATCAATAAACTCTTGAAAATAAGACAATCAATTGCAATAGTCTAATCTCAAAGGTGTGTCCAGTTACCCCAAACAAAAGAGAGGCATATACTTATTGGCATGAATGCAACTGCATTTTCAGAATTGGAATATTATCAATAAAAAGGAAAGCAGTGTCTTACCAAGAACCACTAAAACAAACATATAAAATGTAAATGTACTTAAAATATTAAAAGTCTTTCCTGAGATTGCTTCTCCCTACCTGAAGCATACTGTTACAATAGACGTTAGGTATGTGAATCTCAAGGCCGGCAAAATGTGTCTTGTTGTAGTGGCGAAAATCAAAATCTTCAAGACCAAGCTTCGAATACTTGAGGTCCACCTTACGATACTTCTTGGGTACGGACATGAATGGGTCGTCAGCTGAAACATTAAACAATTATATGTCAACATATTTGAGCCAATGTTTGGAATACTTGCGATATACCTTACAGCACTATCAGCCAAAACTAAAAGATTCAAATTTACAGCAACATTGTCGATAATTTCTATTAAATCTTTAAATAAACTCTGCCTAACATTATATCCACAATGTCAAATTTGTCATCGTCATATATTCAGATCATAATCTGCATGTTTCACTGTTTCAAACATTCATTACCTATTACTGCCATTCTGTATATCAATTCAAATGTGGCTGTATATATTGAATCTTTTAGCTTTGGCTCAAATATGTAGCTGATTCATTTCAACATTTTAATCTTTAATATTTCTTTCTTTCTTTTTAAATATTTGAAGCTCCAAATATTAAAAAAAGAGAAGAAATATTAAAGATTAAAATGTTGAAATGAACTTCCATGAAAACTCTGGCAAGAACTCTTCATAAATATTGGTTGAGCTCTAGATATTCCATAAGCTTTCCAATGGAAGACTCCAGCTCACTGCTGACACTTCACTCAACCAATGGGAGACTTCAAATCACTGCTGACACTTCCCTCAACCAATGGGAAACTCCAATTCACTGGTGACACTTCTCTCAACCAATGGGAGACTTCAAATCACTGCTGACACTTACCTCGACCAATTGGAGACTCCAGCTCACTGCTGACACTTCTCTAAACCAATGGGAGACTCCAATTTACTGCTGACACTTACTTCCCTTGACCAATAGGAGACACTGATTCACTGCTGACACTTACCTCGACCAATGGGAGACTCCGGTATATTCGACTTCCCCTTCTTGCCACCCTCGTTAGCTTTGAGGTAGGGCATCTGGTTGCGTCTCTCCTTGGCAGGATTTGGGGCATAACCCACGTTATGGTACACTTTCATGGAGCGTAGGATCTCTGAATCTATCGGCTTCGGTTTTCTGTAATAGGATAAGATATTTACTTCTAAATATGAATATAAAACAGAAAAGGATATGTTAATTTTATTCCAGAGAACATATATGAATAAAAAATGATACATGTATTTTCCATTGCAAATTTCTAACCTGACCTTCTCATGATTTTACATACAGTGCACTCAGCTCAGTACATGAATGGTTTTAGCTTCAGATTTATGGTAGGGTGTTCCACCCTGTCATCATCGTGGTTAAGACTGTCAAATATTTTTTCATTAAAAAATTAAATAACATTATCAATACATAAACATTTAACATATTTGACAGCTGAAACCTTAGTTCAATTAAACACAGTTCCTAACATTTTTCTGTCAAAATCATAATATTCAAGCCCTTCAAAGCCTGCTAATATGTGCCCTTTTCCCACCTAGCACCCTGTCCCTTTTTTACAGCACTTGTGATTTTTAAAACCTGGCTAAAACTCTACAACATGTGCATACCTGTACACCTTCTCACAGAGATAGTCCGGCCAATCAGATAACAGTTTTCCAATCCCTGGGTAGCTCATGGGTACCATGGCATAGGGAGTACTGAAGTCATGAATGTGGATGTTCTGGCTAGGCTCTACCTGTTGTGCAAAAAAAGAAAGAAATGTATTTCAACATATATTTAGTACTATAAATCCCTTGTGACATCTACATCATCACCCCATACAAATTGTCACAAATTACTTTTTAGTGCCTACCTGCTTCCCACAATGGGGCATAACCTTTGCCATTTTCACGATCCAATAAAATTCATAAGTCAAAGCAAACATGGTGAAAACAGATTTCGACACTTTTTCACTGCGTCTGATCTATGGTGTTAAGTTTTTTTACCCAATTTTTCCTGTATTTTTGCCAGCATTCCATCTATTCTAGCGTCTTATACACCTTGTTATATACAGGAACATTTGGCATTCATTTAGCTCTTATCTGATTAGGGGAAACTTGAAAAATATTGAAATTGTTTTGCCGTTTTCCAAATTAAGGGCAATCATTTAAGTTTTGCATGACAACAATGCATAAGCTTTCACAACATGTTAACATTGTTCTTAGATAAAAGGCAAGTTGTTAATCATTGACTTCTGGCAGTTAGACTTACTGGGTCGGCCAGGTCTGTTTCCTCATGGAAAGTGTTGAACGTCACATTCTCGTCAGTGGCAAACATGTGCAGAAACCCTGGAACATCGAGTACATGATTATATTCTGTCACCCTGGAATATTGAGTACATTGTGATTTAACACTTCTTACATAAATGACGCATCGCCATTGGTCCAGGACTAGTCACGCGGTGAACAGATATTTTCCATATTGGGTCATCAAATATATATAGTACCAAAATGGCGTCTATTTTCCAATTCCGATAAATAAATTAAACATTTAAACATGTAAACAGGTTGTCGACGCGATATATATGTTACAGGGTTAGTAGATGGCCCAATATGGGATATACGGGGCGCAGGAAACCATATTCCAGTTCGAGCTCTCACCTGATATGGTTTCCTTTGCCCCGTATATCCCATATAGGGTCACCTACTAGTATTTGTGTTTAAATGTTTCAGAAGTGAAGCTGCAACTGCATTAAGTGCTGCCTCACAGACGATTTTGCATTTGTTGTTTTATGGCAAACATTTAGACAAACATCAAAGAAATGTGGTAAATCAAATTGTTTATATTATCAAAATATGTAAACAACGAATAGACCAAGACTCCCATTGCACATGACAAAAATCGTCTGACCTCATAATAACCTTTATATTGAAATACTTTAACATGTGAAAGGTGACAAGCAGGACTATCAGTCTTAGAGAAACTATTAACAAAGCAAACAATATGACATCAGAGGTTCTTGTTATTGAAAATAGAAGTAAAATGACCATGTTTTAATGTCATTGTTATGTTAAACATGTAGGTCTATTTCAATTGTTATGTTTTACACATTTGTCTATATCAATTGTTACGTTTTACACATTTGTCTATATCAATTGTTATGTTTTACACATTTGTCTATATCAATTGTTATGTTTTACACGTTTGTCTATAACAATTGTTATGTTTTACACGTTTGTCTATAACAATTGTTATGTTTTACATGTTTGTCCAGAACAATCAGACATTGACCATCAGACTCATTTCTCTTTTCACGTTACATGTGTTAACATTTTCATAAGTAACTGGTACACATATAAGTAAATGTCAACAAACACCCACCTCCACTGTCCCCGAATGCCAGAGCCTGGCAGGTAGAGGCCACATCAAAACTCATGATGATGGAGTTATGACACGCCACTTGGTAAGGCATGGACAGGGACGGTGTTCCCATTGCCTCTATCACTTGGAACTGCCCGATCTGTACAAGGGAAACAGGAGGATGTTCTTTAGGAATGGTTCATTTAGTTTTAACTTTTTAATTTTATAGTAATTGTGACAGGTTATTACAGTATTACATTAATCACTCTTATTGGCCTGATGTTATGCAAGAGAGTAGTATTGTGTTATGGGAGAAACCAGAGAGCCCGGAGGAAACTGAATTATCTGGCTTGATGACCACAAAACAATCTCTTATGCGCCCAATGCAGGGAATCTAGCCAGGGATGCCTTGGTGAGAAGCAAATGTGCTAATAATGACTTTGTTATCGTATGCCACTTAATATTGAGCAGATAATAACAATGTGCCCTATGACCTCAATTACTTGAAATTATTCAACCTTTAAGGTAGATATGGGGTAGCATCAACGGAGAAGTTATGATTATGGGCGCACATCAAAAATCATGATAAAAGTGTTATAAGATGTGAATTGGTATGTCACTGACAATGATGATATGCCCCCAAAGCCTCAATTACTTTGAATTTTCACACCTGTAACAGGGATTTGGAGTAAAATTAGGGAAAGGTTTAAGTAGCGGCCACATAGAAAATCCTGATAATAGAGTTATATGGATGAGATGCAATTTGGAATGGCATGGATCATCATGATGTGCCCATAAGCCTTTCGAGCTTGGAGCTGTCCTGTCTGCAGATAAACCCTTCTTTGTGTTATCAAGCCTAACCCCAATAATTATTATGGCCAGAGTGATTCCCAGAATGTATAATAGTAGTGGTGAGACTTAGTATGCATACATGTATCTTTGCCAAATAAGCTATGTATTTAAAGCTGGTGAATGAAGATGGAATTTATTTATCCACTGTTTACAAATAACAGATATATTTTTTCTACCAAACTAAAGATATAACTTGAGCTATCACAAAAGTGATTAACACCACCCAGATGCTGTCTGGAGACAGGAACTGTTAAATGTCAAACTTTTGAATAAACAACATAAGCATGTGCCTTATAAAACTGATTTACATTCTGCCATTGATATGCCAGTCTTATTTACATTTAAAATTTACATTTTACTGACCGTTCCAAGGCGGTACCTAAGAATTCTTGATAAACATACCAATTATTTTTATATATATATATTGTATTTATGCACTGTGCTGTTTGTAGAGTTTTGTGCTGTTCTATGTTTCTTGTTTGTGATTTTGTGTTCTATGTCTTTGGCATTTGCCCATTGCCACTAAACCGGGTTTATGTTTAAACTTTTTGCTACCGAGCATGTTTCTGTAGCTTTTTGCATAAATATTATGATTTTTCAGACCAGTTTTTTACAAGTAAAGGGCCACAACTATTGTTATACTGAGTGAAATGTCAAACACATCTTAGCATGCTGACCAACATTCCTATTATGTTTCATGAGTATAGGTGAAACAAATATGGAGCAATATGTGTACATTTTCAGAACATGTGTTTACTTAGTCAATGGCCGTAACATTTTTAGACTGCGCAAATTGTCACAGAAAATGCGGATGCCCATTTTCCCACACTGACCAACATTTCTAGAAAGTCTCATGTCAGTAGGTGCAAAACTTTTGGTAAGATGCAGCAAAATATTTCTCAGACCCTTTGTCAAGAACCATAACTCTGTTATACTGAGAAAAATGTCACAGAAACTGTTGGTGTACTAAGTTTGATGTCAGTAGGTGCCGACCTTGAGGAGCAACACAAAATAATTTTCAGATAATTTTAAGACCATATGAAGTGTTACCAAAATAGCAGGTGCACAATTTCCTATGCTGAGCGACATTCCTATAAAGTTTCATGACAGTAAGTGGAATACAGTTGGAGCTTTGCGACATATGATTTTTCAATGATGGGACATGACTTGTAGGGATTTAATGGGACATATGCACCTACCAAATAGCCCCCAGATCTGGATGTATTATTATGCTGTTATAGGGGCAAAGTTTTATGTACTGGTATTAACAGATTTTAATTTACAAACAAAATGGGATTTTGTAATTATTAAGTAAATTAGGTTTTGACAACAATTTAACCTAACTCAAAATAGGATTACCTCTCATAAAAGCTGTTTACCTACCTGGGAAACTACAGCAAGACGACTGGAATATGTCGGTACAAATCGGAGAAATGTGGGGTCTATAATCAGCTGCATAGGAGACATGGCACGCATCATGCGAATATCGTACATCTTCAGAAATCGGTCAGCTGTCAGATTACCTAGTCTAAAAGGGAGTTTGAAGATCATGTAAAAAGCCTTTAAATTGTCTGTCTTCACATAACAGAGCTTTGTGTGAGACATGATTGTCTCTCCAAGGGTCTTCTATGTAAAGCTGCAAGTTGAAAATGTTATCTATACAAATATTAAACATTTGCAACAAGATTTTAAGTACCTATAATTAATAGTTTATTCTTAATCGTGTCAAATAAATAAAAAGAATCACTCGACAGATTTATTATAAACATCATGTTACTATCCTTATCTTCAGTTTAATTCTTATTTATTTATTTTTCAAACAAAAAAGCACTGTTCTGGTACTTCTACTACAGTTTTAAAAACAGTGTTTAATGCAAAAGAAATCATTATAGATTTACAGTATTGATATGCATAATCATATAAGTATATATACAAGTTACAAGGATTTTTACAATTTTAAAAAACATAATTTCAAAATATTGACATGCATAATCAATATATCTGATTTCTGTTCACCTCTTTGAGTATCCACAAGATAAGAGGATGTTTTTAAAAACAATTTTAAATATGTCATTTCAAAATATTAAAATGCAAAATCAATAAATCTGATCTCTGTTCACCTGTTGGAGTATCCACAAGTTACGAGGAAGTTTCCATGGATGTCAAAGTCTGAGAGAGTCCCAGAATGGGCATCAAACACATGTTCTACCTTCAATGTGGACGGGTCATAAAGGCTCACCTGCAAATAACAAGGGTCATAACATTCATCATTATGCTCTACTGCAAATAACAATCATGGTTAAATTTGCTTTACTGCAAATAACAAGGGTCATAAAGGGTAACCTGAAAAAAACAAGGGTCATAAAGTGTCACCTAAAAAACAAGGGTCATAAAGTGTCACCTAAAAAACAAGCTTAATCAAGGGTCATCTGCAAATAACAAGGGCCATAAAGGGTCACATGGAAACAGCAAGGGTCATAAAGACTCTACTTCAAATAACTATGATCATCTGCAAATAACAGGGGCAATAAGGGTCACCTGCAAATCACAAGGGTCAAAATAGGTCACGTGCAAATATCACATGTCATATAAAGCTAAGCTGTCTCTCCTGTAGGTTACACCCCACCATTGTTATTCCCTATATAATTCAATGTAAAATTATAATTTTCAGACAACATTTAAAGGCATTTCGAGCGAATGCAGGCTATGATAACCACATATATTCTTAAAGTACAAGCTTTAAATTACCTTTTAAGCCAATAAAAAAGGGGGGTCAAGTTATTCCTAAGAAAAATCACTCCACTTGAAAAACAAACTCTAAAAATTGCACCGTCCGCCATGACAGATCTTCCAAAATGACCTTTCAACTATAGGGCAGCGGTTTATGCTTTAATCTCTACTCTAAATGATAAATCAAGCAAGAATAGATACTTAAGGTATAAAAGTTTCAGGAATAATGATAGTTTTGATTTACAGTGTATTGAGCATGTGAAAACATGTCTATCAATCATAAGAACATTTTTTTTTTATTGAGAATTTTCCACACAACGGAAGTACATATGACGTAATGGTGACGTCATTCCTGTATAAAGAAAATTGGCCAGGGCCTATTCAAAGGGTTCTTTCACTGACGAAAGGAAAATTTCCACAAATTCAAATACTGTTTATTCTATATCATATGAAAAATAAAAGTAATATTATTGGTTTGCCAAATAAACATAAATATATATTTTGTTATAATTGAATAAATCGAATAAGAAGAAAATTACTTTCCCTTGTTCATAAGCATGAATTATTCATGTGCATGTGATTTAAAATGCATTCAGCTTTGAGAACTGATACATTCACATCAATTCAATTGATTGGTAAATTTTTAAGAAAATGTTAATAGTGAAAGTGTGCTATATGACATGTATGTAAGTTTATCATATGCATTTTGTACATATCTATCATGATTGTATGATATATGTTTGCTATTGTGTTTGTGTATTGACCGTGGGCCTTTTGTAAAACAAATTTTTAACTTAAGATTTATAAGTGTGTTCACATGTCTACAAAGAACATAACAACAGAATACACAATAAATAATATTTTTTACGGATTACCAATGCATCAAGCACAATTATTGCAGTAAAATGTTGTTTATATTAGTTTCATAATGGTATTTTAAGCGAGTCTGTTTTTTTATTCTCTTTACGCTTTTGAAGACATTTTTGTTGGTACAACTGGATTTGTCACGTATTCATGAATCATATAAATTGATCTGTTTTCAATACATAATTTTTAAGGAGTTCACAGGAGAGAAGTTTAAGATGGTTGTGTTATTCCAGATGACAAATGGACGAAGGTTTCTGGAGTAAAAAGAGGTCTTTATATCAGTTTTGCCTCGGCAAGTTGACAACTTCTGTAAGTGCCATTGAAAAAATCAAGCCTGATGTTACCTGGACATACTCTTCTTATGATGGTATTCAATGCAGTTAATTGGTTTCCTCAAGACTATAAACATTCCAAAATTAAAGTTTAGAAATGTATTTTTTGTTGTTGTTTTTTATAAGAGGCTTTAGAATGGTATTCAAGAAATCACCTTATTCTTCTTGATTTCAGTCACAGTATATATGTTATAGTAATTAAACAAACTAAAAAAATGTCCATGCTTGGCATAGACTACTTTTTCAGATTATCTCCCTTTTTTCTTCATGAAAATTTTGAGAATTACAGAAATTTGTTACTCACGTTACCACCAGTGTCTCCAGCACAGATGAATTTTGGCGTCTGTCTCAAAATGGCCACACCCGGATCCTTGACATCGATCTGAGGAAAAACAGTGAACAGTGGTGATTGGACAAAGACTTCTGAAGTTATTGAGCAGACAAGCCAATTCTAGGTTATTTCTATAATAATTAATTAAAGGGTGATAACTCTCAAGTGACAAGAGCGGTTTTTCAAACTTGTCCTATGATATAATAGATTATGCAAATACACATTCTGCTCATATTTGGTGATGATTGGACAAAGGCTTCTATTGTTATTAAGGGACAAAATACTGGAGTTGCTTATTTAGTATGTTTCCAGCATGATGTAGTTTACTGTTCAGAAATACATATCAGATGTCTCAGCAGATCAGGAAGATATTGTGAAAAAAAATCAAAAAAAGGGTCTAAAATTTACTCTCCATCTAGTACATACAAATTATTGTCTGTAACCAAGCACTAGCTGCATGCTGTTTCCAAGTTATGGCAGCATAATAGGAACTCACTCACAGATTTTGGTACCAAAATGTTTACACAAAATTGATGTTTTCAATGTTTGATCCTATAAAGCTGGAAGAAATCCCTTTAACTTAATTCTAAACAAACATTAAGGTGTTATCTAGGACAATTCCTTAACTCATCATGTCCATTTACCTCAAATACTAGACACTCTCACCTACCTTTTGTTTTTCCTTGACAGTCGTCAGGTCAAGTTCTATGACCTTTGTATGGTGACCTCCAATTAGCATAGTCGAGGGCCCGGTCACCAACATACACTGCATATCATGCATATCCGGGCTCCTAAAATAACAAACATTTCATTAGCATTTGCCTGAAATCGAGGAAGGTCAAGTTAAGGTCTATGACCTTTGTTACTATGGTGACCTCCAATCAGCACGGTTGAGGGCCTTATCACCGACATACACTGCATATCATTCATATCTGCGCTCCTAGAATAACAAACATTTCATTAGCATTTGCCTGAAATCGAGGAAGGTCAAGTTGAGCTGTATGACCTTGGACTAGGGGCCTGTTACCAACACAAACTGCATATCATGCATATCTGCACTCTGAGACTTACAAACATTTGAAAAGAATTTGCCGGAAATCAGGGAAGATCATGTTAATCATCGTTTTCTATGACATTGATATGGTGACCTCCAATCAGCAAGGAAGAGGGCCCGGTCACACACATACACTGCATATCATGCATATCTGGACACCTAGAATTACAAACATTTTATTAGCATTTGCCTGACCTTGAAAATGGTTAATTTGAGCTCAATGGCCTTAAGAATTATGGTGAACTCCAATCAGCAAGTAAGATTGCATGGTCGGTCACCAACACCTATAGTACACATTTTACATTTTGAATTATATTGTTTACACATGAATAAAGCAGTACATACATGTATGCACCAAAATTAGTCTGTACCTTTATTGGCTCTTTGAACATGTTTATGTATACTTCTTTATCTTTCATTGAACAACAAAATACAGTTTTTGACAACAATAAACCATAAATTGCACTGACTTTACATTTACTTTGTGATCTACATACGTGAATGTAAAGGAGGACAGTCCGCGTCTGATGGAGAGACGTAGACTGCTCTGTGTAAGGGAGAGAATCCCACGATCTTTGAGTGGCGCCATCTGGCGAACGTCTTCTGTCATGTGGACTTGGAACGATGTGTACTTCTGTAGCCTTGGACCGAAGTAGGATGTCACATGGCCCTTAAGCAGATGTTCACATGAATAACATCAAAAAACATTTATGTTGTTCTTTTTGAAGCACATGAAAGGAAGTCCATTGATTTGTAAGTCAATAATCAATAAAAAAATTAGGACTAACTTGTAAGTCTTATGTTAATGTAATTAAATGCAAACTTCAAGAAACAAAATCATTACACATTAATCAATCATGACAGACTGAGATGAATAATTTTGGTTTAAATACATGTACCCAGTCATATGAACTGATGAGAACTCCAAAAAAATAAACAATAGCAATTTTATTCTAAAAGTAGATTTGTCAATAACAGCACTGTTAAAAGAAATAAGACAATTTATTGAGACAAATCTGATTCTGATTACAAACTAGGACAAGCTTCAGTCATGATAATTTAACTGCTAAAATATTGACAAAAAAATCTTTATTTCAATTGATATCTGACGTAAGATGCCTTATTTTACAAGACCAAAAAAGCTTGTTTAAAAAATCTGTTTCCCTATTTGTTTTTATTTTACATTTTTAGTTTCTACACACAAAAACCCTGCCAAATGACAACAAAATTATATGGGGTCACCAGTATTCTATTCTTATCAGTATTATTTTTATCCTTAGATATGCCTTAGTAATTCCATTCAGTCTATTGGCCAGTTATTTTTACAGTCCAATTAAAACACTCAGATTCTACTCTTAAACTAAAGTTAGATCTAAATATGTTATTGAATACAGCCACAAGCATCTAAATCTCACACCCATGTACATCTGATTCCATTAATATGCACTCTTAATCCCAAAAAAGCAGGACCATAAATTTTACAATTGTTTCAATTCACCGATGAGGATGAATAAATATCGAAAACAATCATTTTTGTGAAGGATACCGTGTTTAATTTGAAAGAAAGGTGCACAAAACACGATATTTCAACCTTATGAGACGATAGTTGATCACTGTAAATCTTTTAGGACTCACCAGTCATATAATATCTTTAATATCAGCTATAAAAAAACAAGTTACAATTTTGTTATCAGAAGTTAATATTATCCATAAATGCATTTTGTTAGTAAGTAGTTAAAGGTTTATCAATCAAAATTTATGTTTGTTATACATGAGTATGTATTGATTTTAAATACGAGTGTCACCCCAATGGATTCAAGTTCAAAATTCTAAAGCCAACAACAGCTTACCCCCTGGTTTCCCATCCAGAGAAGCTCCTGTGTATCAAAGCAGAGACAGGAGACCCCAAACCTGTCACCCCCGTCAACCATGAAGCTGTGTAGTTCTCTATACTCCTGTGGGTGGGGGGACGGCTCACCAACGGGGGGAAACTCACCAACGGGCGGAAACATTGGCTGAAATGAGACAAAATTTAGGGTTTGCAAAATAATGATGATGTTCTAGCAGTGACAAGAGACAGCAAACCAACATCAACCCAGTCAACTATGAAGTTGTCTTACTCTCTCTACTGAGGAAGGATGGCTCACCCATGGGGGAGAACTCACCCATGGTTGGTAACTTTGCATGGTATGAAACACTTGTTTAGGATTCTGTTATGTTTAAGCAGGAACAGGCTCAGGAAAATATGCAGTCAGTCTAAACAACTTTTCTGCACTTTTCTTGAGGCTAAAGAACAATATCAGAGTGAAAATTCTGAAATGAGACAGATTGTCAGTACATGTACAGGTTAATTCTGCACATCTAAACATGTGAAAGACTTGCCAAGGACAGTATCATTATCAAATTTCATGTATTATATAATTATTCTAAGTAAATAAGTCATGTTCAATTTAGGAGAAACTTCAGCCTTAATTAACTTGAAGTATGAACTAAAAGACATTTAACCGTTCCAAACATATAGCGACTTGATGTGACCAATACATCAATCACCAAATAAGATTTTTGGATGAACAAGCCTGAATTCTTATACTATTATTAAGCATCAATTTTTCAACAAATCCAGCTATATAAAATTTAGATTTTTTGCAAGCCCAGAAGACATTTTACCACTGCAGGTCATGCGGGCTTCTGTTAATTTTGAGCACTGATACATGCACTCTGGAGACTAAGGACCCTGAGACACATGTGTACACTGTGTCAGTGTTCAGTGTCAGCAGAAAGCACCCAGCACTAATATCATTATATCAGGAACAAAACAGCATTTCATAATTCAATTAACATTGTCCACTTCTGCACAGTGCCAGGTAGTAAAATATAAAATTTACATAATTTTAATTAAATCAGCTTATAACAGCAAACTTACTGGTGGAGGCGCATAGGGATTGTTGATCATATTAGGGTCCATCATCGGGGTTGCTGGTTGCTGGCTAGGGTCAACTTGTAGATCCTGGCCACTGTACGGGTTCATCTGCATCTGGTTGTAATCCATTGCGCTAAATTACTGCCAATTAAGACGGCGGTCCCAGTCCTAGCTTAATCTGAATCTGAACAGAAAGAAGATTCTTTACATGTAAAGAAAACTATGTAACACATTGTAGGATTACAGAAAGAAGCTACTGTACATGTAAAGAAAACTACGTAACACATTGTAGGATAAGAGAAAGAAGCTACTGTACATGTAAAGAAAACTACGTAACACATTGTAGGATAAGAGAAAGAAGCTACTGTACATGTAAAGAAAACTACGTAACACATTGTAGGATAAGAGAAAGAAGCTACTGTACATGTAAAGAAAACTACGTAACACATTGTAGGATAAGAGAAAGAAGCTACTGTACATGTAAAGAAAACTACGTAACACATTGTAGGATAAGAGAAAGAAGCTACTGTAGGTGTAAAGAAAACTACGTAACACATTGTAGGATAAGAGAAAGAAGCTACTGTAGGTGTAAAGAAAACTACGTAACACATTGTAGGATAAGAGAAAGAAGCTACTGTACATGTAAAGAAAACTACGTAACACATTGTAGGATAAGAGAAAGAAGCTACTGTAGGTGTAAAGAAAACTATGTAACACATTGTAGGATAAGAGAAAGAAGCTACTGTACATGTAAAGAAAACTACGTAACACATTGTAGGATAAGAGAAAGAAGCTACTGTACATGTAAAGAAAACTACGTAACACATTGTAGGATAAGAGAAAGAAGCTACTGTACACGTAAAGAAAACTACGTAACACATTGTAGGATAAGAGAAAGAAGCTACTGTAGGTGTAAAGAAAACTACGTAACACATTGTAGGATAAGAGAAAGAAGCTACTGTAGGTGTAAAGAAAACTACGTAACACATTGTAGGATAAGAGAAAGAAGCTACTGTACGTGTAAAGAAAACTACGTAACACATTGTAGGATAAGAGAAAGAAGCTACTGTACATGTAAAGAAAACTACGTAACACATTGTAGGATAAGAGAAAGAAGCTACTGTACGTGTAAAGAAAACTACGTAACACATTGTAGGATAAGAGAAAGAAGCTACTGTACATGTAAAGAAAACTACGTAACACATTGTAGGATAAGAGAAAGAAGCTACTGTACACGTAAAGAAAACTACGTAACACATTGTAGGATAAGAGAAAGAAGCTACTGTACATGTAAAGAAAACTACGTAACACATTGTAGGATAAGAGAAAGAAGCTACTGTACATGTAAAGAAAACTACGTAACACATTGTAGGATAAGAGAAAGAAGCTACTGTACGTGTAAAGAAAACTACGTAACACATTGTAGGATAACAGAAAGAAGCTACTGTACATGTAAAGAAAACTATGTAACACATTGTAGGATTAAAGAAAGAAGCTACTGTAGGTGTAAAGAAAAATAAGTAACATATATTGTAGGGATTACATACAATGGTTATAATATGACTGGTATGTATTTTATAGTGGCTTTATCTAATGATTTTTAGAATTTGTTGATAAAAAAATTATGCCTAACATATGCTTAGCTCTTATGTACCAATTGCGTTAACCATTGTTTTGTTTGCGTTTGTTGTGCTTCAATATATATATTTAATTGCATATTCTGGTTATTTAAATTGCATTATTACGCAACTAAGCTGCTTATCTAGAATTCTAGTAACTTGGAAATCACCTGTGCTGAACACCATGTACATTGCAATAAGCACTCCGTATATTAAAAGCAATCAAAATTTTCACTTATGAGATCTATGAGATCAAGTTTTCCCATATATATAGAGACTTCAAACCACTATTAATCTGTGCTGAATATCATCAGTCTTCATTTTTTTTTAATTATTTAAAGGTTGATATATTCTTTTTTAGCCTGACACTTTTGTTACATGTTAACTGCATGAACAACTGGCATTGTGACACAATATAATTATATAGTGATTGTTTTTTCTACCCAAAGTGACCAATGAAAACACATGTTATGTTTTTCAAAAACATTAATGCTAAAACCGGTTATAGGGCCTTATAATGCCTAAACCCAGTTACCGAAGGGAAAAACATCGGACAGTCTGACAGACATGTCCCTTAGACTGACGGTTTTCCGGATGTCTGCCATTATTAGAAAAAATGATTCTTATTTTTTGCTGAAAGTTTTGTATTGATTGATATATTGAAGCAACGTGTTCAGTGGATCATTCCATGATTTGTACACTAGTCCACCCAAATGGCTGTCAACGAGTCTGTTGACGATTTTTTTATACTATAGCAGCCTTGTGACGTCCACCATCCCAGCAAAAAGAAGCAAACAGTCGTTTTGCAGAGAATCCTAGGGGCAACAATTCTAAATTATCTCCGTTATAAATTCAAATTTTATTGCCTACTATTAAACACATATTTATTTATGTCATTATGCCAATATCATATTCAGATATCATAAAACACTTTATGTGTCGATTGTTTATCAAGTATTCCGATATCTATAAATCTGGGACAAATCGGACAGGTTGTGTACATGTATAAAAGGGTATTCGTGACCCAGAATATATTTATGTGAAAATAATGACTCTAATGGAGTAATGATTAGTCTAAAATATTAGACGTGTTATACGGGATTCTTCCAATCCCTAACGTCTAAACGGGAATGTGCAAAAAAAGGGGGTGTTTTAAAAATATTGAAATTGTTTTAAGTGAAGTATTTTATGGTTGAAATTGATCATAAAGAGTTATATAATATTTTACCATGTAAGTGAAATGCTATTTTGCACTAAACAAGCATTTAATGCATTAAAACAAGTTGTTTACCTTTCCAATAAAACGAAAGTTGACTGACACAGAAAACAATTATGCGAAGGGGAACAACTCGATACAATCGTAATAACTCGGCCTCCTCCAACAAAGCTTCGAGATAGACCTCGTTATACAATCGTAACAACTCGGCCATGGCCGAAATGTTCCGAGCGATTTAAAACTGTGCCCTGAAGCCTTGCAGGTGCCCTTCATGTATATATCGTTATGTTTTGACAGAATGAAATGAAGAAAAGCGGTCAAACTCATAATTATAAGTTGGATTTTTATTTTTTGTGTACGGAACTAATATAAAATAACATTATCTGGTAATATTTCTTGTTTTTATGATATTTTATAGACGCTATATGCTTTAACCCGGAATCCTGATCGGAACAACTACCCACTTTTGATACTAAACAATTTGTACGTGAAGGATTTGCCATATCAAAAATCTAAAAAAAATCCGTCAATGTACAATTATTTGGACTAGAGTAATGATAAATTCAATCCAGTTTAGATTACTGTCGGGTTATATTGAACAATTTTGTCATTATTATTCAACATCGATGCATAATATTACTATATATTCTATCGCCCGATGGATAATATTACTATATATTCTATCGCCCTGTATTAAATGGTAGAGTTGTTGCATTACAGGGATACATAAGAAATGTCAAATTAATAAAAAAAGTATCCCTGAACGCTCATTATTGTAGCTAATTTGTACACTAGTCTAAAATAATAGACGTGTTATACGGGATTCTTCCAATCCCTAACGTCTAAACGGGAATGTGCAAAAAACGGGGGTGTTTTAAAAATATTGAAATTGTTTTAAGTGAAGTATTTTATGGTTGAAATTGATCATAAAGAGTTATATTCATATTTTACCATGTAAGTGAAATGTTATTTTGCACTAAACAAGCATTAAGTGCATTAAAACAAGTTGTTTACCTTTCCAATAAAACGAAAGTTGACTGACACAGACAACAATTATGCGAAGGGGAACAACTCAATACAATCGTAATAGCTCGGCCTCCTCCGACAAAGCTTCGAGATAGACCTCGTTATACAATCGTAACAACTCGGCCATGGCCGAAATGTTCCGAGCGATTTAAAACTGTGCCCTAAAGCCTTGCAGGTGCCCTTCATGTATATATCGTTATGTTTTGACAGAATGAAATGAAAAAAAGCCGTCAAACTCATAATTATAAGTTGGATATTTATTTTTTTGTGTACGGAACTAATATAAAATAACATTATCTGGTAATATTTCTTGTTTTTATGATATTTTATAGACGCTATATGCTTTAACCCGGAATCCTGATCGGAACAACTACCCACTTTTGATACTAAACAATTTGTACGTGAAGGATTTGCCATATCAAAAATCTAAAAAAAATCCGTCAACGTACAATTATTTGGACTAATTTGTACACCAGCTACAATGTAGTAGATACTGATCACTGATTGGTCATTGGTGGGGTTTCAACTCTGTCTACTGTCAGAGTCATGCATTTTTATACTGTAAAATTGTTCAAAACACAAACTGAAATCTGGTCTCAGTGAAGAAAATATCCGAATGTTTTGCGGAATACGGACTGTGAGACCAGATCGAATGAAATGAGTTATGAGTCCGATGGCTATATGCATAATTAACTCTGATTAAGCATCACTTACATAAATAACGCAAGAAGTTTGATTATGCAACTAAACCTTTCAAATAACTCATTATTTTATATTAATATTTTCAGTTTTCTTTATTTTGGTAACCGTTTTCCACGACGAGCAATTATTTTGAAGCGTTGCAGACCATGGTTTAATGAAGACAATAGAGCACACAACAATATTATTTTGGTGATTTATCCTACACAGCGGTTACTTCCCCTCCGTGCAGTTAAATGAACTCATTGCATCATTCAGTAATAATATATTTTAATATATTTTCGTTCCATTAAGGAGACATATATGACAAATTTCGTTTCATAGATGGTAGGATGATTTGCATTTTCGTTCACCAGAGTGATGATGCTATGCGTTACCCGTAGATTCATCACTATTAAACCTCTGTTGAATGTGAATGGATGGCAGTGTGCTTCCAGGGAATTGAAGACAAATCAATTATTGAAAATCTAAACATAACACAGCCGTGTCTGAATTTCAAACCAAGATCGGTGTCGTAACATAAATGCAAAAAGGCTTTGTTAAGGGTACGAGCGCACTTTAATGAGCCTGATTTTTACATCACGACCAATGCTGCTGCATAGTACGATCTTCTAGAAAAATATATGTCCGACTACAAAGCTAAAACATTCCCACCAAAAGACCAAATTTAAAAAAATGATTTAAAGAGAAGATAAATAGAATACACGTTAATGTCAATATAACCTGGCAACTTATCAAATTTGCCGGTGTCACAATACATGTTCGAATTGATTAATAATATGTCTTTATCAGACAGGTGTTATTTTGAATAGATTTTCCACTGGATCATTCCCGCCGATAATGGGGTGCGTTTATTATCCACTTTTTACAATAGCCATTCAATTCAAGAGCAACTAGTACATACGAGAAAATGGATTTTTGTTTATCTAGCTCTACAGTTCTTAACATTAGGTGGGCTCCGTACATGTGTTCAAATATTGCTGTAATGGAAGCTTTTAGTATCGAATAGCATACGTAATTTAATAAGCCTTAAAAAATTGTTTGTTTCAGGTAATAATGATGATGGTATTGGTGGTGGTGGTGGTGGTGGTGGTGGTGATGGTGGTGGTGGTGGTGGTGATAATACTGATGATGATGATGAAGAAGATCCGTCGTAGTTGTTACTCTTCCGCTCTTGACTGTTCAAAACAGTTTTTAGTTTTACTTAAGGCTATTAATGTATGTTATATAACTTATCTGTAAGAGTAAATAATATATCTATAAAATGCAGTCGGCATTTTATGTGTATATAAATTCATTCAGTTAATTCTCATATTTGTTGTAACTATGTCTTGCATTATAGAAGATATCAGAAAATGTATTTCATGAGAGGTATTTATTCGCCACAGGTTTGAAAATTGAAAGCCAAGCAAAGTGAATAAATACTAAACACTGGTCAGATCATAGTTATGGTAGATTAGTTCCACTGATAAGCCCGAGCATCAGCTTGATGCCCAGGGGCGGCATTAATTGTAGGGTCAGGTTTGCAATCACGAGAGCATTGCGATTTACAGAAAATGAAGTCAAAGCGACGGTGTTGCAAATGCTTGTCAAGAATCATTGTGTTTTGTTCGGTCATTAAGAACAGATAGCTAGTGCATCTTCATCGAGGTTCAGAGACGCGCCGAACATTTGCGATACACGACTGGAAGCCAAGCCTTAGGGGCAAATATCATGAGACGCTGTTGGGTTGCAGTTTGAAAGCAGTTGTGTTGAGGACGGTATGTTAGCTTGAGACCCGTTGCAGTCGATCAGAGGTTGCTGACATACGCGCTTCATAGTGCTCCAACTACCAGACGGTTTGGGCTCATGTGTTTATACTATTTAGCTGTAAAGTTTTGCTTCAGCGTCAATACATTGCGTGCATAACTGAAATCAAAGTCAGACACAAGAGCACCGTAGGGCTTTGCAGCTTCATGGCATAGGGCCAGCCACAAATTCGTGAAAGAAAAATGGCAAGAACAACTACCGTCACAAAGAGCTTTCTGGAAAGACCAAAATCTGAGACACACGCAAAACGTTTAAAGCTTAGGGTAGGTCGGGAAATTTGAAACAAATATTTTTTTTAAGTCAAATTAATAAAAAAATAAATAAACATACTTATATGTGAACATGTATCAAACTATTTAAATCTACTTTTAAAGTTGGAAATTTACAATGGTTATCTAAAAATCATACGATATGAAACATAAAACGGTTCTGTCCAAATAATGTGTGTCCTTGAATGCAAATGGAAACTGATTTTCGAAGTAAGGTTTATTGATTAATTAATGGTCTACAATAATCTAATTCAAACCTAGCGGACCAGATTGCGTTACAAACCTCAGAGGATTCCTCATATTCAAATGTAAAAAAACATTAACAAATCCATTACATCCTCAGATTATAGCGATTTCTATTCACAGAGTAGGACGATTTCAAAAACGCGCGGGCGTTTTATTCTTTGAACTGTAACCTCGCTTAGTCGGAAATATATAACCAGTATGTACTGACAACGCTTGCGATGGGAATTCAATAACACAATTTTTTGATTGTCTTTGATAAGAGTTCAAAAATGCAAGAATATTGTCTGGTCAGCATTCTGTTTGTTAGCTGCATCACCGGTCAGACGTACCAGGATTATAGGAATCTGTATGCAAATTTGTTCAACGAATCACGATATGACACGGAAATACGGCCGATGTTTGACCAGTCAAAACATATTCATGTAAGTTCTAATTTGTATTTACTAATTTTGGACTATTTCCAGAAAAGAAAACACAGGCATCTGTATACAGACAAACAGAGATTCTTTAGCATTCTTATTCAACAATATGGTTACACTGTTGCAATTAAAATCCCAACCCTCAGACAATATGTATATCTTCAACAGTTGCATGGTTCCTTTATATTTCTGAATTTAATCCATTTTTTATCATTCCAGGTAAATATCACCATGGGAATATATACTATAGATTCCTTCGATCTGTCAACTGGCGAAATTGTTTGTCTGCTCTACTTTGTTATAGCATGGAAAGACGAGCTTGTCAGATGGAACCCAAATGACTATGGGAATATAAGCGGGTTTACTGTGCCAAAGGGTATGATTTGGAGACCTAATTTGGTTTTTAACAATCAGAATTCCAACAAAGAAGCAAGCTTGATGGAAAGCGATTTTTCCGTATCGTATGCGTGGTACACAGGTGATGTTTTGGCAGTTCCTACGGGTAAATACAGAAGCTTGTGCCAGTTAAACACGAAGTATTATCCTTTCGACAAGCACATGTGTATATTTGAGATATTCATCGAGAACCACGTATCAACCGAAATCATGCTTCATATTCCCCTGAACACCGTCATTCTGGAAAATTACAAGAGCCATAGCGAGTGGGAAGTCATTCCTGCCGGGTCGCAGATTAACTATAACAGTCTTGAGGCTTTGCCGTTTGCTGGTGTATCTTTGGAAAACACTTTTTACATTAAAAGAAAACCTCTATTTGAGATACTGGCAACTATCATTCCAATCTGGCTTCTGAGTTTCCTGAGCTTAGCGACACCATATGTAAGACCAACTTCTGGCGAAAGGTTGACCTTTGCCATCACAGTATATCTAGCGTTCGTGTTTGCAACAACAGCGTTTAACGAGACGATTCCAAGAAGCGCTGATGACCTTACAATGGCAACCATATTCACATTTATCTTAAGTATTTTTAATACGATAAACGTTCTTTGGAGTATGTTTATTGTTTGGTTAGTTGGTGTACGCAATGAAACGATTCAAAGATTTCCGAAATGCATGGCCACTCTTGTGAAATCAAAACGTACAAGGATAAAGCATAAAGCTCCGGGATGTGTTCAAAACAGTGTTCATCATTTCGACGATGGACAGAGCGATGATAATGAGGGACAGTCGAATTTAGACGTTGGCGACATGTCGGATGGGAACACGTCCATTGAACTGCGTCAGAATTATTTACAAAACCGGATAAACAAAGGATCTGACGTGCCAGCGAGAGAAATAGATACGACTAACATTGAAGAGATTGCAAATACTTTAGATAGATATTTCTTTTACGTATCATTGTTTTCAAACGTTGTCTTTTTCACTGTCTTAACTGTTCTTTGTTTCGCGAATGGGGCACTGTAAACTTTTCATACAATGTGAATGTGCATACATTGGGCCCATGGCAACAGACATGTGACTAAAACACGTGACTAATTATCAGTCGATGATCTCGAATGTAGAGCGTGTACAGAATACAGTCGAAACTCGCTATGTCGAACTCTGTGACCTCGATGTCCTGGTTATGTCGAACTTTTTTTTCGAATGTGTTGGGCTTAGTTATACACTTTTTGTATTTCGGTTATATCGAATGTTCGTTATCTTGAAGTATATTCCGAGGTCCAAACAATTTCAACATAGCGAGTTTTGACTGTAAATGATTTTGATTATCCAAAAATCGCACATATTTGCTTTTTGAGTGTCTGTTGAGTTGTGCCTATAAACAGGTCATGGCTCCTGGGTATGTCCCTAAACGTTCCATTGTGTTATTATTGATAATACATTATTTAATAATATGTAAAAAGTATCCATTTAAAATTGTGTCTGTCTTGTCAATAAGCTTACGCAAAATATCGTTAGATCAGCTCTACATAGGGGTCATATTATAAACGCATGTGTCATAAAATCGTTATATCGAATGAAACTTTCTAAGAAGATATACCATGCCATCTTTTTTGAAACTAAAAGCTTGATTGGTCTGGGTTTCAAATGTTTATTTGATGTAGATATTAAAAAGTTCCATTAACTGATCGTATGTCGTCGTACTTCCGTTGTAATGATGGCTCCAATTTGTCATATGTGACCAATCAAATATTCCGTTTAAAAATGAATTATCATTCGGAACTCCTCTGTCATTTTCCTTCGAAAACAACTGAAGTTGCTTTCGATGAAAAATGGCAATGGAGATCCGAATGAATAAATAATATAACTATTTAGAATAACGTACCAGTTTAAAGTTACATTCTTATTTAAAATGAATACATACACAGGTTTAACAAACATGATTTTTGAGTGATAAACCTTAAGCAACTTGCTAAATAATGCATTAGTGGAAAATATTTATTACTGATAACAAGAATGTTTCCGTGTATTTAATAGCTGAACATGCAAAAATATTAATTGATTAGTGAGTGGTAAAAGATTTAGTTTGATCAATTTCCTCTCATAAGGTAGAAATACCGTGTTTTTGCACCTTTATTTCAAATGAAACTCGGTATCCTTCATAAGAACCATTGTTTACAACATGTATTCATCCGTCTTTTGTATATTAAAACATTTTAATTTTGTATTAATTGTGGTAATTTATATTTGGAAGTAAGAGTGCATCTTTAAATCAAGTGAACATATAATGCGTTCGTTGATAAGACAGAGGGAGCTTGTACTGTAATGTCATTATCTACCATTTGCGTGCATGTGACCTTTAAAGATTATTAGTTTATTTTGGCAAATTATTCACTCTTGCAATACTACTAAATTAGCGTATGCTTTAAAGCCGCACTCTCACAGATTGACCGTTTTGACATTTTGTTTTATTTTTCGGCTTAGAATCAGTCATTTTTTCATAAATGACTAGAAACAAGTAATATAAGACTTCTGACAAAAGATCCGATCTCAGGTGTTCATAATTACTATGTTTTTATGCCGAAAATGTATTTTTAAGGCAATAAAATATCAATTTTCGACCGTAAATATGAAAACTGCGATCCGATAGCAGTCTTTTATCAAAAGTTTCCAGACGAAAACTTTGTGGGAGTGCAGCTTTAAGACATTGCTCTTCATGCATGTTGTTTTTGTGTGTTTCTGTAAACGTTTTTCAAAACACATCTCGTTGTTAGCTTTTTCAAGAAACCTTCTCCTTTCCAGGACTAACCATATTATTCGAATATATAACATTTCGAACATTTAAAAATCAACGACATGTAACAGACCGTATTCAATCACGTATTTACAAACATCATATTTCAGATATGTATGTATGTATTTCTTTTAGACCTTGCGATCAAGGATAACCCGTGAAAGTGCAAGCACTTATTTCCAACGGGGTCCTTTGTTTTTTGCTGAAGGGACAGCACGCTGAAGAGACAGTGGTGGGATACAAGGAAGTCCGGGTGCGAGACCCTAGCTCTTTTTCGAAGAGACCCCTTGGTTCTTTTACGTGCTCGGTGTAAAGCACCGATACACGGGGTACAACTTTCCTGGGTTAAACCAGTACTGAGTACACCACTTTTCCAAGCACTACCCTTTAAATGCCAAGCGCCAGGCAAGGGAGCTACTTGTACCAACTTTTAACGTCTTTTGGTATGACGCGGCCAGGGATCGAACCCACGACCTCCCGCTCCGTAGGCGGACGCTTATCCACTAGGCCACGGAGACGGTTTTTATATAACTTACGATATAACTTTTTGCAATTCCTTTATGCGGTACAGATGTAAAAAAAAAACTTGGATATTCATAACTTATTTCCATAAACACAAATGTGAACGCTATGCTCTTTGATTCGAGTTCTAAAAAAGTTATTGGATTTTTCGTGGATAAGTTCAACTAATTTTATTTTTGTTATAAGAAACGTAACCTTCATGCTAACGTTATTCAATGTTTAGTAAGTGGAACTTTCTTTCCATATGAGGTGTTTGGGGTCGTGAAGCACTATAGAGATTAGATTTATGTCGCATGCGTATTCGTCAACTGAACATGGTGGTCAGTGTAGCTAAAACGTTCGAAAGGCCACCTTTGAAAAATATTTTACTATTTTGAGTTACACTTTACACTTGTCTTCCTCAAACTTCATATGATATATTTTATAAAAAAACAACAACATCACATGAGCATTGTTTATTGTTATCGCATCTTAGTTTACATATATGTAAATAGAACTGCATAAATTAAGACATAATGGTTATACATTTTCAATTTTGTAAAATATTAAAAGTAAACTGTCAATTTCGATAACCAAACATCTGTAACACAATCCGTTGCAAGAAGCCATGAATTATTTCAATATATATATATATATATATATATAAAACACAATCCGTTGCAAGAAGCCATGAATTATTTCAATATATATATATATATATATATAGAAGGACCGGGAATTAGGAGACCGGATAATACGGCGAGAGACCGGGAAATAGTATCGCCCAGAAATTAGCCGAGGAATTCCGATTGCATATTTTACATTTCATATTAAATTACTCCCCTTGAGCATAAAACTGCCATTTATTAAATTCGAATCTAAACTACACAGATCATATTGCAACATAGCTTTGCAATCTCTTAGATGTTCTTCGATCACCGTGTGATATCTGCCGTCTGATATTCTAGTAACCATGGAAGTGCCCAATGTAGCGATAACTACATCACTTCTGATTACTGACTACATTAATTTTCACCTGAAGAAAAATGGATTTAAACCCACAACTGAACCACTGTGGCCATTGCTGCATTGTGGAGAGTGCAGTTCGAAGCTTGACGTTAACATAATAACAAGCTGTCCAAGGTGTAAGAAAATGAAATATTGGGAAGAAAAAGACACCACTGAAGATTGTGGGTTGGTCAATGAATCGAAACACTTACGACAAATGTGCGAAGAATTTATAGAGAGATACGACTCTGCTGAACCTGGGGTTGATCTTCAAAGTGATGTCAATCGCGTTAACAGAGAAGACAGTGAGTTAAGCATGGCTGTGTACTGGGACATTTTAGATAATGTTATTGAAAAGGGATCGGAAATAAACTGGTTCCGGATTGTGGCAATAGTTGCGTTTGCAGGGGGTCTTGCAGCGCACTGCGTTCGGATAAATCGACCTAACAGCGTAGCGTTTATTCGGGAGTGGACCTGTGCCTATTTCAATATGAAAATTGACGATTGGATAAAAGAGAACAATGGCTGGGTAATGTGTTGACCTTTTTAGGAAAGCTTTAACTTTTGACCAACTACTGAACTAGAGCAGGCGGCTGAAATGAAGCCAATCAAATTTTATGTAAAGCGAATATCGAGTTTGATACATTGCAAGTTGTAATATTACTGTACATTTTTAAGCTGTTATAGTATAATTATATAATATTATAATAAGTTAATGAAAAATCTTAGAGAAATAGTCAATTAAAAGTCATGGGCAAATTTCAAAATGTACGTTTTAATTTTTTTTCTTCGACAACAAAACTTGAAAAGATCCCTAACTCTTTATTTATGACCTGTCGCAAATTCAGTGTTGCCGTAGACCAATAAACCGTTTTATGTCTTTTACAGGTAGGACTTGTGGACTACCACGACAACAGAGCCGACAGAAATGTTTCCAGAGATGCATTCAAAGCTATAGCAGCAATGTTTGCATATGGAATTGGAGCGATAGTTTTCAAGAACATCTTCTTTACAAATTAGACAGTTTATAGTTGAGCCACAGTATAAAATGGTGTGAATGGTAAGGAATCACGAAACCATAACTGAGAACATTAAATTTGGCATTAAATCATACAAACAACTATGTCATTTACACAACAAGTGAAATAAACATTTTAGAAGCACAAATGAAATTAGGCAATTGATTAGTTAAAGCAAATCCTTTAAATGGAAACGTTTGTATTAACTATGTGCTTCATATTTATAGTCACCACTTGCCTTTGTTAACTATGAGTTCATATGTTAATGATGTTATGAATTAAACATTTATTCATTGGTTCAAAGACTGTACTATTTTTAGGTTAGGAGAAATGTGAAAATATGTATGTAAATATTATACATTTTGGATTTTGCTATCAATGCTTATTATTGTTAATATTCGGATAAAGTAAAACTTATGCTAATAAACAATGTTTGCAATGCTTAAAGTACTTCCCGCAATTAAGCATCACTTGCCGAAATTTCGGATCAAGGTGGTAATTTAGACAAATGGATTAGTTACATGGTTAATGAACACAAGTCGCAGAAAGAATGTATATACTGGGAGTTTAGTAGTTGTCATATTTTTCAAGTTGTCCGATATCTTGTAAATCGCTATCAGTATGATGAAAACCGCTGTGGTCGTGAAGAATGTCGCAGTCCAATATGTTGCTTTATTTGCCCAAGTAGCTTCGCTTCCGACCTCGCCTGAATGATTAACGGTCCAGCATAATACCATTTTTAGCTCTACTGGCCAAAGGCCAGAAGAGCTTATGCGATGGTAATGTGTACATAGTATGTGCATCCGTGCGTCTGTAAACAATTGCTTGTGAACACGATACAGTCTTCAGTTTTGATTGTATCTCGATGAAACTTGTACAGTATCTAGATATCCATTAGAGCTCGGTTCCTTTCGAAAACCAGCCAGATCCGCCCATGCATGCCTAGATTATGGCCCTTGATAGTATAAAAAATGCTATTGTGTAAACAATTGGTTGTGAACACGATACAGTCTTCAGTTTTGAGTATATCTTGATGAAACTTGTACAGTATCTAGATATCCATTAAAGCTTGGTTCCTTTCGAAAACCAGCAAGATCCGCCCATGAATGCCTAGATTATGGGCCATGAAAGTTTTAAAGAAATGCTTTCTATTTTTAGCCAGGTCTGCATGAGCGAATTCTATTTTTAGCCAAGTTTACATGTATATGTTAATTCAATTCTAGAGTTAAGGGAGACAATTTGCAAGTTTAGGATTTTGAGAGAAAATTTGCTTTTTGCTTCTGCAGTTGATTTTGTGAATTACTCTGCCTTGTTCTTGTTGAAAGCCCAAAGGCCATTTTTTAGCTGTAGTTCTGTAGTTTGCGCATTCATCTTAACAAAATTGGTTGTGAATGTTTAGTTATGCACCTGGTGTCATTACTGGCCACACCCAGGGTTCACAGGTTTGGTAAACATAAATCTGGAAAGGTTTGAAAATCTTTTTGTGTGTTCGTGCATCCATCTCTGCACAATTGATTGTGAATGTTTGTTTAAATTGATCAATGTTGTCCTAGGATGCCCTTTACTTTGACCTTTTGACCAACTTTTTTTAACTTTTAAAACTACAGAAAATTTTACTATGAGTACAGTTTTGAAAGCATTTTTTTGTCAGATGACTTTTACTTGGCACATATTAAAATAGTTCATGCAACTAATCTGCTTACAATACTTTCTGGGCTCAGATGTTGAACATGCTACGTTTTCAGGTAACCCAAACACAAAACATAAACTATATGTCTGTTGCCTTTTACCCATACATACATGCTCTGGATTGATATGACCGCAAAAGCCATGCCAGTAGAACATAGGCCCTTTTGGGCCTCTTGTTCTCTTATCGTTTGATCCAGTGTTACCTGTTTGATCTTCAGTGCTGTTTGATGTGAATGTTTCAATTGTCGAAGTCTTTAGTCCTGCACATTGCTTTCTGGATTTCAAGATTTTGTTCTTTCCCAAAATGAGTTTCTTCACGAAAATTAAATCAGAACTCAAGTCCTTTTGTTGAATGATCTATTTTATACTGTTCAATCATAACAATGATCATCAACTGAAAAGAAAAAAGGATGAACTGTATTAACTATTGTAATCACCGTACTAACTTATTATAATCCCTATGTCCAATATCCTATATCTCCCCACAAGTCTTTTAGTAGTTGACCTCAAAGACTAACATTGTGCATTAAAATGAAGTAAATAAAAATGACTAGCATCAACAATTTAGCCCCTACATGTAACTGTAAAATTAAACATGCAACATATCTGTTCCTAAGATATACTAACATAAATATTTTCACAGGGTCTACATTTCAAAGTCTTTGTGCCACCTGGGTTTCTTGACCGTGCGACTGGAGCGACGAGGCGTCGTCGGCAGGGGGCGTGCACTGGGTTCATATTGGTTGGGAGAATGGGTCGGGGTGGCTAATGTTGGCCGATCAGCATCAGCCCTGGGAGTGACAGTGGGCGATTGATCAGCAGGCCGCACTGGGGTTGTGCCCTCAAAATTGTCTGTGTCTTGGGTTGTCGGTATATCAGGAATTGGCTCTGGGGGATCGTTGGTCTGGGGATCTGTGTCTACTGGTATGTCTGGTTGTCTTGGCAGACTGTTAGGTTGTGTCTGGGGTATGAGGATGCCCTTATGTAAGGGGACAGGAAGGTTGATTTTAGGACTAGAAAAAGGGTTGTCCTTGTAAGGGGAAATGGCTGGAGGGGAAGGATATACAGGTATGTACTTTCTTAGGAACTTCCTGTTACGTAGTGTGACTCGGCCCGAGCCATCCACCTTGACCACATACTGGTCAAATTGGCGTACCTCTATGATTACCCCTGTTTTGTCCCATTTTAGTGGGTGTTGACCTACTTGGTTCTGGATACGAACAGGGTCTCCAACAGAAAGTTGGGGGAGCCTCTTGGTGTGCTCTGACAATCTTTCCGCTGACAACATGTGGCGTTTTCTGAGGGCTTCCTCTCTGGCAAGGAGGGTCTCACGCCAGGTACTATGGGGTTGGTATCTACCTGGTGGTATAGGGATAAAATCTCGTATTGGGTGACCGAAGACACACATGGCAGGGGATAGTTTAGTGTCTCTATCTGGTGTATTTCGGTACTGGAGTATAGCACGCTGAAATGAATCAGTCTCGAGGCTGCCATCAGGATTAGTGTTGTCCATGAGGATTCGTTTTACGGTCTTAACCCCTACCTCAGCACGGCAGTTGCTGTGGGGAAAAGCAACTGAGGATACACGGTGGTTGACTCCCCAGTCCTTTAGAAAGGTTCTGGTGGCAACAGATGTGAATTCAGGGCCGCCGTCTGAAGATAGCTCATCAGGGATTCCGAATGTCACAAATGTGCGGCGAAGGCAGTCTATCAACCCCCGTGCACCATCGTTAGCACGCTCAACGATTGGCCAGTTTGAGTAGCGATCCACCACAACTAGATAGTGACAACCTTTATAATGAAAGTAGTCTGCACAAATGCATTGAAATGGGTATTCTGCATTCATAAGTGGTGTAGTTGCGCTTGGGTTGGATGGGGCTGAGCGTGAGGCTCTCAGCGCTGAGATGGCAGGTGTTATTCCTGGCCAGAATACAGAAGATTCTGCACGCGAGGTCATTGCTGTGACGCCTTGATGAGCAGAGTGTAGGGAGGCAAGAACTTCCTGTCTAAGACATGTTGGGATAACCACGCGGTCTTTGTATAGGACGACACCATCAACAGTCTGAAGGCTGTCCTTGAATTGAAAGTATTCCCGCAATGCCTCTGGAAACCCTGTCCGAGTGTCTGGTAGGCCAGTCTCAATTAGGTTCAAGAGAGTGTGCATATTGTCATCACTTGATGTGGCTAGACGAACCCTATCCCAGGTAACTGATCTAAGGTTTAAGGAGTCAAAAGAGGCTAATGCTGATACAAAGGTTGGGTCATCAATGAGGGCTGTGGATATCAATCGAAGCCCGTCTTAGATGTGGGAGCAGTGTATAATCGCAGCTAGCGATGTCTGTATCGAGGCAATGTCATCTGGAAGATGCAACATATCCGAGTCACCTGCAGGATGACGCGATATGCTATCGGCTGCTCGATGCTTTGCCCCTGGGACATGAACCATGCGATATTTATACCTAAGAGTCTTCTCTTTCAGATTACGAAGGCGCGAGTTGGAGATGTTCTCCAATGACCTGTCTCCAAACAGTTTGAGGAGAGGCTTGTGATCTACTGCAACAATCAAATCTGTGCAACCTAAGACGAAGTATCTGGCCTTGTCAAGGGCGTCTGCAACAGCCAATGCCTCACCCTCGACTGGGGCATAACGTGACTCAGCAGCATGCGTGAAGCGGCTGCCCACAAGGGTTACTTTCCAACCGTCCCTACAGCAGAATGGTGCAATATTTGGGCAAGAACAGTGTTTTTGTAGTAACCAGAAACCAATGCCACCCTTAGACCAGTCTGTTGCAAGACATGTGGGTCTTTTAGGGTCAAAGATCTGAACGCCTTTCTCAATTTCATGAGCAATGACACGTTTTGACTCTTCAAACAAGGAATCTAGTTCGCTGGTCCATTGAAAGGGAGTGTCTGGTTTTAAAAGGCATCGGAAAGGCAGCATTTTCTCTGTCATGCTGAAAGCATATGCTACCTGATTGACAAGGCCGAACCATGAGCGGACATCTGTGATGTTCTTTGGGGTTGGAAAGTCTAATATGGCATGGAGGTATTTCTCACAAGGGCGGACAGAGTCGGGGGTTATCTCAAACCCGGCGAACTCAACTGTGTCTGCGGCAAATACAAACTTATCAGGGTTTAAAGTGATGCCATTGCGACCACATAGGTCCAACCATTCAACTGCCTGAAAGAAGCTTTCTTCAATAGTGTCAGACCAAAGCAGGACATCATCGACACATTTTGTCTTGTTGGGGATGTCAGAGATAAGCTCGTCATACCGCCGGGTGTATCCATCACCAGAGGCAATGTAACCCTGCGGAGCAGTCTTATAGCGATACCGTCCCCAAGGTGTTATAAAAGTTGTGAGATGTCTGTCTTCATCACGAATGGGTACACTGTGGTAGCCATTCCAGGCATCAAAGACAGTCTTCTTTTTTCCTTGGGGGACCGAGCGAGCCTGATGAAAGGGGGATGGTGTGTGATGAGTCTCACGCACTGCGTGGACATTGAGTGCTTGAAAATCAACAGTGCGTCGAGGCTCTCCATTCTTTTTCGCGCACACCACCATCCTGTGGCACCATGTAACTGGTTCACCAACAGGGACTGGTTCGATCACACCTAGGCGTACATCCTGGTCTAATCCAGCCTTTACTTTGTCTATCCAATGAATGGGTACAGGGATTGGTGTGTGATGAGCCACTGGCTCAGCACTGGAATCAACCATTAATTTCATGGGAGGTGTGTCCATTAATGGTAGTGGCTGGTGCTCACAAGTATTGAAGGTACTTGACCTGTAATAGTCAAGTAAGAAGGCTCTCAAACGAGGGAGGTTCTCCCCTGTCCCTTGAAATGGCATTTCAGTCGGAGGGGAAGGGGGTTTTTGGCGTCTAGGACAATCACAAATGATTGGTTGAGATGGGTCCTGTTGGGACGGTTCACAAGCAACAGATTGAGCTTTATCAGGCTCTGTCATTGGGAAGGTCTCGGGAACAATACCAAGCTCAGTACACGCCTCCCTACTGAGGAAAAGCTTGTCCGACGCATCAGTCACATATGTCATTTGTCTAGTTTCAGCTGTTCTGCCGCCATTTTGATCCAGAGTGGTTATGTTAAGGACAGTGGCCCCAAGAATTTTGATACCATGATTAGTGGCAGTGTGCATCTGCATGGTAACCGGTATAAGGTCAGACTCTCTCAGGCCTAGATTATGTATGACTTTTAGGCCTGCGAGACAAGTTTGACATCCAGTATCAGCCATGGCGGGCAGAACTGCTGAACGCTTACGGCTCTTAGAATCTAAATGGAATCCAAGGGCCGTGTAGTCTTCAGGTGAGACACTAGCAACAACATCAATGAAGGGTTGGGAACTAGATTTTTTCTTAACCCAAATGTCTGAGAGTTTGTCGTACACATGATGGTCAATACGTAATGAGCGGTCATAGCCTTGATCACTGATCACACATGAGTTATCAAAAATATTAATCACATCTGAAAGAGAACACAGAGTATCGAAAGCAGCAGAGGTTTCAGATGACGTGTACGTGCTCTTGACTTTTACATTGTTCCTGCTACGACAGACACTTCCGAAATGATTGCGCCTGTTGCAGATTTCGCAGAGTTGGCCATATGCTGGGCAGTCGTTTCGGCGGATGGTAGCTGAAGCACCTTTACCGTGGCCTTTCTTGCCGCAGTAGCCACATGACTCTGTCTTTTCTTTCTGACTGACGTTCTTGTTCTTTCTGTATGAACTGCTCATGGCTCCAGCGGTATGGGTGTCTAGTAGTCTGGATGCGGACCTTTTACCGGCCTCTTTTGCTTCAATAAATTGGAACACTTCTTCAAGAGACATATTTTGATTTTTGTCACCCAAAAGATCCATCTGAATGTCCTGGTCTGCTATGCCTTTAGTTAACACATCACGCATGATCTGTTCTGTGTAGCTCACATCTGCGTCACATCCTGGACATTTGACTACATATTTACAAACATCGGCTTGTCCACGAATACGTGCACCAAAACTTCTGATTGTCTCATCCCGATCCTGGCACATCTTGTGTAACACAATCCTGGCAACCATCGTGTTCTCTTCACGTACAGCGAGTTTGCGTATGGCTGCAAGAACATGTGCTTCATCTTTATCTGCTAGGCTGCCACCGGCAGCGCCAGTGAGATCTCTTCGGAGAGGTTCATCGCAGCATTCTAGCAGCTGTATAACCTTGTCGCGGCCTTCGACCTTTGTAGCACTCACATAGTCATGCCATCTTGACTGAAAGTAGGACCACTCTTCACTGGTGCCTGCAGCCCGAATCGAAGGACGTTTGACTTTTTCCACTCTTGCAGTGGGCACTGGCGGTGAAGCAGGTGTGGCGTGTGACATGGAGTGAGCCGTTATAAGAGCAACAACGATTGCTGCATCAAGGTCACCCGTCGTGTATTCACACCCGGGGAATGGACACGGAACAGCTGGCATGATTATAGTCCGTAACGTTGATGATCATAAATCAGAACTCAAGTCCTTTTGTTGAATGATCTATTTTATACTGTTCAATCATAACAATGATCATCAACTGAAAAGAAAAAAAGGATGAACTGTATTAACTATTGTAATCACCGTACTAACTTATTATAATCCCTATGTCCAATATCCTATAAAAATGGAGTATAAAACGAATATCCCGAGAAGAGACAAAGAATACATCACAATAACCGCTGTGTTGAATGCCAAATAAACATCAGAACCCAGGTTGTCTTCGTCGTTATCGCAGATTGTAGTAAGAACGGTGACGTTGTTGGACTGAACTTCGTTTGTGTGAACACTAATGATAAATATAACAGGTACAGAGTATACGAAGGCAATGAAGAAAATGAGTACACACAATAGAATTGCATGTATGGGCTTCAGTTGCCAGCCGAGTGGCCTACACATCTTCTTGAACCGTTCAACTGATATCTCTAGAAAAGTTAAACCGTTTCCACGGACAGTCAAAACATTAAAAAACGTTTTGACTTTACATAGGCCAGGCGAAGGGTACTCTAGCGCATATCTGTGTTGTATGATTTCCCCAGGCATTGCTGTGAGCGTGCTGATGAAGTCGTAGGAAGCCAAGCTAAGGACGAAGTATCTGTAACTACACACGTGGTATTTGAACAAGAAAACGTACAAAATCGTAATGTTTCCAATAATTCCAAGAACTATTTCGATCCCAATGAAGACGGTGACTGGTAATAATGCATTACGCATTTCAGAAGATATTCTTTGAAAGATTTAATTCGATGTATAATTATCCATACTCTGTGTAATTTAATATGGTGCCTGACAACTGAATATCTTGCCTTTCTCTTTCACTTTACAATGTACTCTTTCTTTTGTATTATACTTATTAAATGTTCGTGAGCTTTTTAAGTTAATAACTGCAAATGCATTTACCAATCGTACATCCTAGATCGACATGATTTCCACGTTCTGATACGACCAATCAGAACGTTACCTTACAACTCTAAAGGATCAATGAAAAGCATACTTTGTTGTTTTGGCGAGTGTTGATATCCAAATGTTGTTTTAAGTGATAGTTGTCCAATTAATTACCATCAGCAGTGAAAGAAACTTTACATACTATCTGATTTGGTTTAAAAAAGTTTTGAAAGGCGTTTTAATAGATACTTTTTCTCCAAAAAGGTATTATATTGGATCACGCCGTTAAGAAATTGCTGTAATTTAGGTGGACTTTAATTAAAGCCAATACTAAAATTGTACAAGTCTGAACGATATTGTCCATCGTAAAATTGCATAATTATTTAACATTTTCCTCTGAAAAAAAATGTACAAAAAAACATTTATTATCGAAAACAATTTCATAGTCGACCGATAAATAAGACACACATAACAGTACAAAATTAAACTGACACGTCATATGTTTATATATGAATGCTTATGTTTGTTCATTCACTGATTTTATCAGGCAACATTTGGAACCTACATATTCGGCATGCAGACAGGCATTTGGCAAATGGATGATTCCAAATAGCCCCATCGTTTATAATGTTTGGTTTTCAGATGAAGCCCTTTCTATCTCAATGCCCTGGTAAACAGAAGAATTGCAGTATTCTGTAACTGAAAAATCAAATCATTACATTGAGAAACATTTGCATGCTCAATAGGTCTTGGCTGCCTAAAATGTTAATTGCATTGTGGGTCTTTCTTCTTTGAGGATGATGATGGCAACTTGGACACCATACATTAATGGCCTTACTTAAATGTTTTGAATAATGAATTCCTTAAATACAAATGACATCTATAAATAAACAAACTATGTGGTTTTAGCAAGATATTGCAGCAGTCCATAATGCCAATGCTGTAAAGCATTTGTGACTAAACACATTCGGCCGAAACTTCAATTCATTGAAGTCAGATTGTGATTGGCCACCCATCTCTTCTGACTTGAGCCTGCACCAACCACCACAGATGGACACTGAATATAAGGTATACAAACCTGCACTAACCACCACAGATGAACACTGAATACAAGGTATACCAACCACCACAGATGAACACTGAATATAAGGTACACAGTCCTGCACCAACCACCACAGATGGACACCAACCACCACATATGCACACCGAATATAAGGTACACAGTCCTGCACCTACCACCACAGATGGACACTGAATATAAGGTACACAGACCTGCACCAACCACCACATATGGACACTGAATATAAGGTACACAGTCGTGCAACAACCACAACAGATGAACACTGAATATAAGGTATACAGACCTGCATCAACCACCACAGATAAACACTGAAGATAAGGTAAACAGACCTGCACCAACCACCACAGATGAACGCTGAAGATAAGGTATACAGACCTGCACCAACCACCACAGACGGACACTGAATATAAGGTATACAGACCTGCACCAACCACCACAGACGGACACTGAATATAAGGTATACAGACCTGCACCAACCACCACAGATGAACACTGAAGATAAGGTATAAAGACCTGCACCAACCACCACAGACGGACACTGAATATAAGGTACACAGACCTGCACCAACCACCACAGATGAACACTAAAAACATGTATAAGGTATACACACCTTCACCAAAAACCACAGATGGAAACTGAATATAAAGTACACAGTCCTGCACCAACCACCACATATTGACACTGGATATAAGGTAAAAAGTCCTGCACCTACCAGCACATATGGACACTGAAGATAAGGTACACAGTCCTGCACCAACAACCACAGACGGACACTGAAGATAAGGTACACAGTCCTGCACCAACCACCACATATGGACACTGAATATAAGGTACACAGCCCTGCACCTACCACCACATATGGACACTGAATATAAGGTACACAGACCTGCACCAACCACCACATATGGACACTGAATATAAGGTACACAGTCCTGCACCTACCACAACATATGGACACTGAATATGGACATTGAATAAAAGGTATACAGACCTGCACCAACCACCGCATATGGACACTGAATATAAGGTAGAAAGTCCTGCACCAACCACCACAGACGGACACTGAATATAAGGTACACAAACCTGCACCAACCACCACAGATGGACACTGAATATAAGGTACACAGACATGCACCAACCACCACAGACTTACACCAACCACCACAGACGGACACTGAATATAAGGGATACAGACCTGCACCAACCACCACAGATGAACACTGAAGATAAGGTATACAGACCTGCACCAACCACCACATATGGACACTGAATATAAGGTACACAGACCTGCACCAACCACCACAGATGAACACTTAAAACATGTATAAGGTAAACACACCTAAACCAAATACCACAGATGGAAACTGAATATAAAGTACCCAGTCCTGCAACAACCACAACATATGGACACTGAAGATAAGGTATACAGGCTTGCACCTACCACCACATATGGACACTGAATATAAGGTACACAGTCCTGCACCAACCACCACATATGGACACTGAATATAAGGTACACAGTCCTGCACCAACCACCACATATGGACACTGAATATAAGGTACACAGTCCTGCACCAACCACCACATATGGACACTGAATATAAGGTACACAGTCCTGCACCAACCACCACATATGGACACTGAATATAAGGTACACAGTCCTGCACCAACCACCACAGATGGACACTGAATATAAGGTAAACAGACCTGCACCAACCACCACAGACGGACATTGAATATAAGGTACACCGTCCTGCACCTACCACCACATATGGACACTGAATATAAGGTACACAACCTGCACCAGCCACCACAAATGGACACTGAATATAAGGTACACAGTCCTGCACCAACCACCACAGATGGACACTGAATATAAGGTACACAGTCCTGCACCAACCACCACAGATGGACACTGAATATAAGGTACACAGTCCTGCACCAACCACCACAGATGGACACTGAATATAAGGTACACAGACCTGTACCAACCACCACAGACGGACACTGAATATAAGGTACACCGTCCTGCACCTACCACCACATATGGACACTGAATATAAGGTACACAGTCCTGCACCAACCACCACAGATGGACACTGAATATAAGGTACACAGTCCTGCACCAACCACCACATATGGACACTGAATATAATGTATACAGTCCTGCACCAACCACCACAGATGGACACTGAATATAAGGTACACAGTCCTGCACCAACCACCACAGATGGACACTGAATATAAGGTACGCAGTCCTGCACCAACCACCACAGACGGACACTGAATATAAGGTACACAGTCCTGCACCAACCACCACATATGGACACTGAATATAAGGTACACAGTCCTGCACCAACCACCACAGACGGACACTGAAGATAATGTATACAGTCCTGCACCAACCACCACATATGGACACTGAATATAAGGTTCACAGTCCTGCACCACACCACCACAAACGGACACTGAAGATAATGTATACAGTCCTGCACCTACCACCACATATGGACACTGAATATAAGGTATACAGTCCTGCACCAACCACCACATATGGACACTGAATATAAGGTACACAGTCCTGCACCAACCACCACATATGGACACTGAATATAAGGTATACAGTCCTGCACCTACCACCACATATGGACACTGAATATAAGGTACACAGTCCTGCACCAACCACCACAGACGGACACTGAATATAATGTTTACAGTCCTGCACCTACCACCAAATATGGACACTGAATATCAGGTACACAGTCCTGCACCAACCACCACAGATGAACACTGAATATAAGGTACACAGTCCTGCACCAACCACCACATATGGACACTGAATATAAGGTATACAGTCCTTCACCTACCACCACATATGGACACTGAATATAAGGTATACAGTCCTGCACCAACAACCACATATGGACACTGAATATAAGGTATACAGTCCTGCACCTACCACCACATATGGACACTGAATATAAGGTATACAGTCCTGCACTAACCACCACATATGGACACTGAATATAAGGTACACAGTCCTGCACCAACCACCACATAGCGACACTGAATATTAGGTACACAGTCCTGCACCAACCACCACATATGGACACTGAATATAAGGTACACAGTCCTGCACCAACCACCACATATGGACACTGAATATAAGGTCCACATATGGACACTGAATATAAGGTACACAGTCCTGCACCTACCACCACATATGGACACTGAATATAAGGTACACAGTCCTGCACCTACCACCACATATGGACACTGAATATAAGGTACACAGTCCTGCACCTACCACCACATATACACACTGATTATAAGGTACACAGTCCTGCACCAACCACCACATATGAACACTGAATATAAGGTACACAGACCTGCATCAACCACCACATATGGACACTGAATATCAGGTACACAGTCCTGCACCTACCACCACAGACGGACACTGAATATAAGGTATACAGTCCTGCACCAACCACCACAGACGGACACTGAATTTAAGGTACACAGTCCTGCACCAACCACCACATATGGGCACTGAATATCAGGTACACAGTCCTGCACCAACCACCACATATGGACACTGAATATCAGGTATACAGTCCTGCACCAACCACCACATATGGACACTGAAGATAATGTATACAGTCCTGCACAAACCACCACAGACGGACACTGAATATAAGGTATACAGACCTGCATCAACCACCACAGACGGACACTGAATATAAGGTATACAGTCCTGCACCAACCACCACAGATGGACACTGAATATAAGGTACACAGTCCTGCACCAACCACCACATATGGACACTGAATATAAGGTATACAATCCTGCACCAACCACCACAGACGGACACTGAATATAAGGTACACAGTCCTGCACCAACCACCACAGACTTACACCAACCACCACAGACGGACACTGAATATAAGGTAAACAGACCTGCACCAACCACCACAGACGGACATTGAATATAAGGTACACCGTCCTGCACCTACCACCACATATGGACACTGAATATAAGGTACACAGACCTGCACCAACCACCACATATGGACACTGAATATAAGGTACACAGTCCTGCACCAACCACCACATATGGACACTGAATATTAGGTACACAGACCTGCACCAACCACCACATATGGACGCTGAATATCAAGTACACAGTCCTGCACCAACCACCACATATGGACACTGAATATAAGGTACACAGTCCTGCACAAACCACCACATATGGACACTGAATATAAGGTACACAGTCCTGCACCTACCACCACATATGGACACCGAATAATAAGGTACACAGTCCTGCACAAACCACCACAGATGGACACTGAATATAAGGTATACAGACCTGCATCAACCACCACAGACGGACACTGAACATAAGGTATACAGACCTGCATCAACCACCACAGACGGACACTGAATATAAGGTATACAGTCCTGCACCAACCACCACAGACGGACACTGAATTTAAGGTATATAGTCCTGCACCAACCACCACAGATGGACACTGAATATAAGGTACACAGTCCTGCACCAACCACCACATATGGACACTGAATATAAGGTATACAGTCCTGCACCAACCACCACATATGGACACTGAATATAAGGTACACAGTCCTGCACCAACCACCACATATGGACACTGAATATAAGGTATACAGTCCTGCACCAACCACCACATATGGACACTGAAGATAATGTATACAGTCCTGCACAAACCACCACAGACGGACACTGAATATAAGGTATACAGACCTGCATCAACCACCATAGACGGACACTGAATATAAGGTATACAGTCCTGCACCAACTACCACAGATGGACACTGAATATAAGGTACACAGTCCTGCACCAACCACCACATATGGACACTGAATATAAGGTACACAATCCTGCACCAACCACCACATATGGACACTGAATATAAGGTACACAGTCCTGCACCAACCACCACATATGGACACTGAATATCAGGTACACAGACCTATATGGACACTGAATATAAGGTACACAGTCCTGCACCAACCACCACATATGGACACTGAATATAAGGTACACAGTCCTGCACCTACCACCACATATGGACACCGAATATAAGGTACACAGTCCTGCACAAACCACCACAGACGGACACTGAATATAAGGTATACAGACCTGCATAAACCACCACAGACAGACACTGAACATAAGGTATACAGACCTGCATCAACCACCACAGACGGACACTGAATATAAGGTATACAGTCCTGCACCAACCACCACATATGGACACTGAATATAAGGTACACAGTCCTGCACCAACCACCACATATGGACACTGAATATAAGGTACACAGTCCTGCACCTACCACCACATATGGACGCCGAATATAAGGTACACAGTCCTGCACAAACCACCACAGACGGACACTGAATATAAGGTTTACAGACCTGCATCAACCACCACAGACGGACACTGAACATAAGGTATACAGACCTGCATCAACCACCACAGACGGACACTGAATATAATGTATACAGTCCTGCACCAACCACCACAGACGGACACTGAATTTAAGGTATACAGTCCTGCACCAACCACCACAGATGGACACTGAAGATAATGTATACAGTCCTGCACCAACCACCACATATGGACACTGAAGATAATGTATACAGTCCTGCACCAACCACCACAGACGGACACTGAAGATAATGTATACAGTCCTGCACCAACCACCACAGACGGACACTGAAGATAATGTATACAGTCCTGCACCAATCACCACAGACGGACACTGAAGATAATGTATACAGTCCTGCACCAACCACCACAGACGGACACTGAAGATAATGTATACCGTCCTGCACCAACCACCACAGACGGACACTGAAGAAAATGTATACAGTCCTGCACCAACCCCCACAGACGGACACTGAAGATAATGTATACAGTCCTGCACCAACCACCACAGACGGACACTGAAGATAATGTATACAGTCCTGCACCAACCCTCACAGACGGACACTGAAGATAATGTATATAGGCCTGCACCATCTATCACAGATAATCTACAGATACGGTATATAGACCTGCACCATCTATCACAGATACACTACAGATACGGTATATAGACCTGCACCATCTATCACAGATACACTACAGATACGGTATATAGACCTGCACCATCTATCACAGATAAACTACAGATACGGTATATAGACCTGCACCATCTATCACAGATACACTACAGATACGGTATATAGACCTGCACCATATATCACAGATAAACTACAGATACGTTATATAGACCTGCACCATCTATCACAGATACACTACAGATACGGTATATAGACCTGCACCATATATCACAGATAAACTACAGATAAGTTATATAGACCTGCACCATCTATCACAGATACACTACAGATAAGGTATATAGACCTGCACCATATATCACAGATAAACTACAGATACGTTATATAGACCTGCACCATCTATCACAGATACACTACAGATAAGGTATATAGACCTGCACCATATATCACAGATACACTACAGATAAGGTATATAGACCTGCACCATATATCACAGATAAACTACAGATAAGGTATATAGACCTGCACCATCTATCACAGATACACTACAGATACGGTATATAGACCTGCACCATCTATCACAGATAAACTACAGATAAGTTATATAGACCTGCACCATCTATCACAGATACACTACAGATAAGGTATATAGACCTGCACCATCTATCACAGATAAACTACAGATAAGGTATATAGACCTGCACCATATATCACAGATAAACTACAAATACGTTATATAGACCTGCACCATCTATCACAGATAAACTACAGATACGTTATATAGACCTGCACCATCTATCACAGATAAACTACAGATACGGTATATAGACCTGCACCATCTATCACAGATAAACTACAGATACGGTATATAGACCTGCACCATCTATCACTGATAAACTACAGATACGGTATATAGACCTGCACCATCTATCACAGATACACTACAGATACGGTATATAGACCTGCACCATCTATCACTGAAAAACTACAGATACGGTATTTTGACCTGCACCATCTATCACTGATAAACTACAGATACGGTATATAGACCTGCACCATCTATCACAGATAAACTACAGATACGGTATATAGACCTGCACCATCTATCACTGATAAACTACAGATACGGTATATAGACCTGCACCATCTATCACAGATAAACTACAGATACGGTATATAGACCTGCACCATCTATCACAGATAAACTACAGATACGGTATATAGACCTGCACCATCTATCACTGATAAACTACAGATACGGTATATAGACCTGCACCATCTATCACAGATAAACTACAGATACGGTATATAGACCTGCACCATCTATCACTGATAAACTACAGATACGGTATATAGACCTGCACCATTTATCACAGATAAACTACAGATACGGTATTTTGACCTGCACCATCTATCACAGATTAACCTCCAATAAAAGAGAAATGGTTGCCTATAGTATAGAAACATGCAGTGGTACCGTAAGGAGATTTCAACTGACGTGATAATTGCAAAAAAGACGTTATGTGGAACATTTCTTGTAAAAATGACATGTTACTCGTATCAAATCATACTCTGGCTGATAAAGTATATGATAAGCCTTATCAAACAGAACGTCGCTGTGTACGTTGTAAGAATATGAACATTAATTTACTTTAAGTTTGTCTGTATAGAAAGTACTTACGTTACGAAAGTACTAACATTACAAATGGGGACACATACACTGAAACAACCTGTCCGTATTTGTTATCGTTCATATTATAAATTTCATGGAATATATGACAAGCCCAGTGATACGTTACATTAAATGTAAAATTTGAACGATAACAAATTTTCATTTTGACCTACTTTGTCACGTACGGGATGCGCCCGTTATTGAGTTTGTTCTCTCCGTATCGAGGCGTCTGAACATTTCATGGGCGAATAACGAAAGGAAAACTGTATTTAAATAAAAGCGAATCTACATGTACCTATTTTTGAAATTTTGAAATTTTATTAACTAAACTGTTTATATTAGAACAGAAATACTTAGAAAACACGATTCTGGTTACATCTCAAATCTGTTACGTCTATGTCGTTGATATGCATTGTATTTATCCGATTTGTATAGATAGATATTATTCGCCATATACAATGCGCATGTTGTTAGTTGTTTGCAATATATTAAATACAGGTAAAACCAAATCTTCAAGGGGAGGAAACTCTCTAATTAACGATCATATCATACGATCACTTTTTCCTAACTGCTGAAAAGTAATATTACTTTCTCCAAATGATATTGTACGTCACATACAGTTTGAATTTGAAAAAATAGACGTTCAATTCAATAAATGTTCATAAATTTCTTCACATCTGGACCCTAAGGGCTCGTTTAAAGAGGTATGAGAAGTAACCCAATATCTTTACAACACAGTGAAAAGTTTTATGCAAACGATAACAAAAAAACGTTAAAGGCCTAGTTTAGGAATATTTGGCATGAAAATCCCCTGCTGTGCATCTCCTGCTAATTGCACTGGTGTCACAGTAGGGGCCAATTTCCTGTGTATTTGTTTATTGGATCAGGGCCATTTAGGGTCCATTTCTATTATAAAACCTCCCAAACTGCACAGCAGGATACTCATATCGGAGATCTGATAAGGCAATTAGGCAATTAGATTAAGATCATTACAAAGAGGTTGTTTACTATACAAGTTTTATTTATTTATTTATTTTTTATTTTATTTTTTTTATTTATTTTTTTTTGGGGGGGGGGATCACTTAAAGAAGGATTGTACTAGGCCTTTAAGATATTCATAAACGTTTAAATAAAGTGTACGTCTTTTATAGGAAATCTTGCGTATTTCCTTTAATATTTTTTAAAGATGGGGGGGGGGGGGGTAGTTTTAGCTTTACAACTACTGTTAATAAAATAATGTTGAAAAGGTAAATACCCATTTTCAATTAGTTATAACGCAAGTAAACAAAACACTGAGTTATCAGAACGATTATGAATGTGATAAAATGATAACACAACAAGTTAAAGTCAGCTCTTGATAAATAATTGGTTTGATAGTTTCGATGTTATTTATAGTTGTATCTAATCACTATCTTTCACATGATCTAATCACCCATGTACCCTTTAAATTTAATATAATAATTAAGGTAACAAAATTACAATAAACTTTTATTCATATGTTTAACATTTTGTTTACAAATGGAGAGTGTTGGTGAATTTTACATTGTTTTCAGAACGTCGGAATAAACTTGATTTTTATCCATCGTTTATTTTGCCGAATTTGCCTATTTGCTTGGACATAAACAAACCTTTGAGGATGATTGGATCTTTTTACAATTTCCAAAGACGCGGCGTATTACTGCTGGTAGTACTCGTCCTCCATGCTAGTGAGACATTGTGTGCTACCTGTGTTCAGAGCGGTCAATGTGCGTGTACTTATGATGACGGATCGGGGACTGTGGACCTTTCGCCAATAGCTAGCACGGACCAAAGCAACCCCCTGTAAGTCCTGGACTTAACGTTATTATTCGCACCGCATTGATGTGCGGTTCTTCTTTGCATTGCCAACCATTTCGTTGGGGTCTATGGTAGAAAGGGTTATTAATTAATTGTTATTTATGGTCTTCTGTTCTTTCTTTTTTGCTATCCACCGTTCGTTTGGTAATCAGAAGTACCTTTCTAACTGCTGAAAGATAAACGTGTAGTTCTACCTTCAACTATTATTTTAAAAAAAACATAAGTTGTTTCCCAATTACAAATGTATATGCACATTTTGGCATGAGTTATCAGGGGCGGGTCCAGAAATTGACGTTAAAGGGGGCGTAACTTAGGCTGTAAACATTTGACACACACAAGACCCACCCTCAATTCCGAAAAGTATATGACATAAACTGTTTACATGAAGGTTTGGAGTTACTCCTTGAAGAAAAGTTTAACCGTGTAGTAGTCGGTAATGGTGCATTTTGAGAGTGTATTATAGTTTATTACTTCTTTACCTTTCATATTGAAATAAAAAGTTGGACGATTTTAGCCCCCCTCTTAAACCGCTAGTGGTAATTGTATTATATAATTATGCTATACGATTTACTTTTGCATGATTTATATACATGTTGGAAACATTTTTTTGAAAAACTGTATGTATTGCAAACGATTGCCGCTGAACACAAGAGTGTTTTTTTTTGTATTGGCCCGTTCTTAACGCCATTAAGTGAAGGATAGATGTAGGTCGTGTCAAAACATCGCACGTATATAATTAAGGCCATGGCAAGTTGATGTTTTGCCTCATCGGGTTGATAACCTTTTACCTTTGGATCGAAATATATCCATAACAGAACTCAAAATTGAGCCAAAGTGAATGTATAATTAATTTAAGGAGCCTAAAATGATAATCAAAGTGCTGAAAGCACTGATTTACTAGGGCTACACATACATGCAAGTTGACAATTACGTAATAAGCATTGAAACAACATTAATGGCTTACACCAGAAGGAAGCATTGTTGAATGGGCTATTTTGAACAGAAGAACCTAACATGGCGGAAGTGTCGTAAATACAAACTTATACCAATCATTTTTCACGTCTAACGTCTGATATCCAAAGTACATATAGTATATGTCGATACAATGAGCATTAATTATGTATTTTGTTGCAAGTCCATTAGTTTTACAGATCTCAAAACACATTTATATTTCAAAGCACTGAGAGTGCTTACTGGCAATACATTGATTATGTTGGCGGACGATGGTTTGTTAAAAAAAAAGGAAATAAATATTGTGTTGAAACTAAACTACTCGAAAGGTTTATATCATTGGCAATGAAGTTCTAAACTAAATATTTCGTTGCTATGAATGCTGGGGGTTTGTAAGGAAGTCTTTGTATTATTAAGGAAGTTAGGTGTTGCTGAAGTGATTGGTTAGTATGAATGAATGAAGTTGCTAAGGTTGCCATTTCAAACTATGGAAGTCATAGGATGCTGAAAAAGTAATGATTGCTAAGGTAGTCATTGGTTGCTATGTATTAATTATGAACTGTATAAAACACAATTATTGATCATGGATAAAAGACGAAAAACAGCGAAATCCAGCGAAGTTCTGACATTTTAAACAAACGTTTGAATAAATGTTGTGGTTATTTACTTTACTTAGTTTAGAAAGGAAAATAAATACATGTTTTGTTTACCTAACATCTGTGACATGGACTGATAACATCCTACTCCCAGCTAACATTGAATTTTACCACTTTCAATTCTTTATTTATCTGATTGCCAAGCGTATCTTCTATATACATGTATTCTTATCGTCTGCTTCTGCTTTTGGCAAAAGCCCCTTACTAAGGGATCAAGTGACAAAGTAGGCGTACCCTTATCGCTATCGACGTTGAGTGAATTTGTCAAGTGCGCGTCAAAAGCCCTCAATCTAAATACACAAGCCAATCACACGCCAAGAGGTCGTCCGGTTTAACATCGCCAGATTTGGCAGTCCTTAAAATGACTACGCGATATATTGTGCTAAATTGGCAATGTACTGCAAAGGGGGGTAAACGTTAGCGAGGTTTGACTATTGTGGTACGCATTCCGACATTTATACACTGAATTTCACAGCGGGATAGTATACAAATAGTTATTTGACAATGTTATTAAGATTTATTTTCATTTTTAAACAAAATCAATACTTCTGAACCTATTAGCTGTGTTTGATAATTGAAAAACATTAAATATTCGTTATTTTACTGCATGTGAACATGAAAACTGCCAGTCGGACGTACAGAACGTCTTACAATTTTTATCAGATTGAATCTAAATTTAACAGTCAAGACCGTCTGACCGATGGCGATGGTTTATCGCAATGTTGTTGTATAATGTATGAAGTTAATAATATTTTATGTACTTACCCTGAAAATGTTTCCGAAGACTTTTATCAAGGCGCCAGTAAACTGCCATCATTTGCATGATCTAGGTGATCTGCACATATTCATACATTTGGCTTCATTGAGAAAGAAACCTGAATAATTATGTGCATATTTTTAAATTAAAATATAAATTTGCATTGACTTTGATTTGACCTGATGTTGACCCCGTTTTTGACCGGGATGCAACGAATGTGTACTGCACGTTATCGTCATATTTTCCATACTACTCACGGTAAGTTGTTGTGAATGTATCCGTACATATCTATGATGATTGAAAACATTTCATGGGCCGCCTTCCTGAACTTGTTTAAGATTCGAGTTATCCGGAAGAAGTTTTGACATTGTCAATATTTGAAGACTTTATTTACCGTTTTCATAGCATTTAACTGTTTACATTATTTCTTAAATATTATTTGAATATGTCATGCATTCTGCTACGCTTGTTGTCGTTTTATGTTGTTATTTTAGTTACAGAATGCCTGGCCAGGCGAACTATTTTCATTTCATGCTTTACATTTTTATCAGTCCTGGTATTACTTTGATTATTTAACTTCTACTGCCGTCGCGAAATATAACTCCTTTTGACTAAAATATAAATTTGGTGACCCAATATGGAAAAATATGGGGTCACCACGGACCAGTCGTGGACCAATGGGGTTGCGTCATTTACGTTTGAGGCTTGATATAATTCTTTCTGACGTCAAGCATTATTTATGTCTCCTCCCGACGTCGCGCAATTTAACTCCGGCCCGGTACTCGTGAACATATTGTCATTAATTAAAATTTAAAAAAAACTATACATTTTCCAATATATAACTTGAATAACAGTGTAGAACATTTACTCAAGCCCCAATAAGTCAAATCATCATGAAAATCATATTTTGATATTTTAAAACATAAATCATTAAAAAGATTCATAAAATACAAAATTGGCTAGAAGCATTCATTGTAAAATTCCACCTATGCGTCAAACGTTTATTTACGAATAATATCAAGGTTTGTTGTTTTTTTCCGTCAACTTATTTCGTCATGAAATGCGTATGAATATGTGTTATGACTATATTAAACTATTTAAAAGCATTTTCTTTGTCAAATATGAATGAGTTTTCAAATTGTTAATGTTACCTTTATCAACTCGTATATAATGTATATATTGGTAAGATCCTATGGTCTTTTAACACAGATCAGCACCTGTGTAAGTTCTAAAAAAGGGATGTCATTTCATGACGGTGAAACAGTGGTTACCGCAGCGACTTTAAATTGCGTTAATGAAGTTAAAGAATTTATATAATCTCATTGACAGCAGATAGTTATAAAAAATGATGAGTTGCACAAAAACACAAAAAGATTTAAGGTGGCTGATTCTACGGGGAAAGTGATATTAGCCAGGCTGCGTGTAAGCTGTAAAACGTGAACAATAGCAGGTTAAATAGCAGCTTGCTCGCCAGACTCGCCGCGAACTATGTACAATGAAAATCATACTACTGTTCTATATGCCCAGCCAGTTTGTTTTGTGCACATTATATTCAACACATGTATCAAACATCAGCTGGTATATGATAAGTTATATCATTGTATGCATGTTCATTTTAATGAATGAATTAAAATTCAGATCAGTCTTTGAATTACTTTATCGTTCTATGTTAGAGCTAGCAGTGTTGCTCCGACTTAATTCCATCGTTTACAACTGATGTTTGTTTCCGGTTGAATTCGGTTATTAAGTACTAGGATTAAATTAATCACATAGTATGTTATGTTGTATTCTATTCTATATGTCCCTGTTTTCAAGTTGATGCGTGCCCTCATGCGAGGCTTATATTTAATGATTATAGATAGTTGTTGGGGCAAGAGTGAGGTAATGGCCATGCAAACTTCATGCATTGACCCCTCAACACCAGCCCCCAGCCCAATAGATTAGGGTTCTAGTGAACTCGTGTTTTACTGACCACCCCAAGGCGGTAACCCCATCATGTATTTGTAAAGCTATTGTCATGAGTGTGGTCTATCTGTGCGTTTGTTTTTATATATGTGGTGTATATATATGTTTCTAGTTTAATATTGTTTGGGCCCTTGCCTTGTGCCCATGAACATGTTTTTTGTTTTTTTGTTTTTTTTTACTACTGGGCTTGTCCCTGTATTTTCATTGTATTATTTTGTTTTTATATTAATTTAATTTTAAATATAAGTCGCTGTAATGTGTTGGTGTTTTTTTCTTTGTTCTAGGATTCGTGACGCGTTTGCTCCCGATACGTACGCCTACTCGTTCAACCCCTGTCTTCCGTTTACTGAAGGCACCTGTGTGAACGCCGCGGTAAGTAAGAAAAACGCGGGAATATTTATTCTCTCACCTCTTACTAATGCATGTTAGTTACTTCTTTATTATTTTATTGCTTTTTTTTACATCAGTTGTAATCGCAAAATATTATATTTGTGAGTAATATTATTGTCTTTCCAACATGTAACGCTTGCGGCAAAATGGTGTCTTTGGTTACAAGCCAGCTAATAGAAAATGTATGTGGGTACAACATCGCTGAAAAGTCTACCCCCCCCCCCCCCCCCCCCCCCTCCTCTCCAACAACTCCGTTTCAACATTCGTTTCCACTGTAAATGGCTCATCCAAGTTTAATAAATTTGACGATATTTTCCCTACGAAATGTTTAATCATTTAACTGAAGATTTTGATTTATTTGTACCCTAACAACCGATCTGTAGAAGCAGGATTCTCTTAATATCGACAAGTTGTTGATAAATATGTGCGATCTTGAATTCAGTCAATATATTGATCAAGATGCCCACGTATGCTCACGTATAGCTAGGGCCTTAAAAACTTGTTGGCCAGATTATTCTATGTGAGTTTGGGGACTTTTATATGCACGTTTCACACACTTTATTATACTTGCAATGATTACTATAAAATCAGGCAATACACCCTGCATGTTGTTTAAATAAACACCAAACTTGCATTGGTTAAAGTAATACAACATTTTGATTTTTTTGTAAAAATGTTTGAGAAGCTATAAGTTTTTCTTGCATTTCTTGGTTATTTTAATTTTTTCAAAAAGTTGTAAGCCCAGATGTAGCTACGCCATTGCACGTGCAATATTATTGTTAATTGCAATGCTCGTTGATGGACCGCTTGGGTCAACGACAGGGATTGGTTGCGTCTTGTTAGATGTTAACTTTATTTTGACTGCAATTTCCAGGCTTGTCAGTTTGACACGAATGGCAACATCTACTACAACATCGGAGATTCGTCCAAGGTGACACTGGCCAACTCCGGTACAACAATCACTGCCACTTACGTAGCTGACGACGGTGCCAGGTAGAGGCTCGTTTCGTGTTTTAAGTGACATGTTTTGTTCGAACCCTTAAGATAAGCCATCCATCTTTAGAATGCACAGATGAGTAAGTTATTTAAGATATTAACATCGAGATTATTTATATCGTCAAGTTATATTGATTACCAATTTGGCAGGGGCGTAGCTAGGCCTAAAAACTTGTAGGCCCTGTGGTTCTAGGTTAGTTTCGGGATAAGAACCCCCTAACAAGATTTCTTTCTAAATTAGAAGAAAATGGTGCAATTTCGGAGCATTCCAGGAGAAAGGGGCACTATTACAGCCATTTTATATGCACATGACACACACTTAATTATATATGCAATGATTACAATAAAATCAAGCAATACACACCAAACTTGTTTTGGTAATACATGTAATAAAACAAACTTTTGAGTTGTTTGAGCTATTAGTTTTTATTGCAGTTTTGGTTTATTTAAATTTTGTCATTTTTTTCAAAAAAAGTGTAGGCCCAGACCTACAAGGTTATATATAGCTACGCCACTGCATTATATTATTTTTGCATGGATTACCTTTTTGAATAACACCATCATGACGTAATGATACATGACATATTTAAGGGATATTTAAGAATATGAAAAAAAAGAAAATATAAAGCAATTTTATTAAATTGTTTCTTATATATCATAATGCCTATACACAAAATTTCGATGATGTATGACATATTTAAGGGAGGTAATCAAATATGAAAATATATAGCAATTTAATGAAATTGTTTCTTAAATAACATAATGCCTATAATATATAATATAATATAATATATAAATATATTTCGATGAAAAATATTCAAACTCAACCTTTTATTTTATTTTATTTTAGAATGATACTTTACCAGTAGCATTTTTTGTATTAATAATGAATGAATTACATAAACGTCAGACTCAAGGCTTTGATCAATATATATGTGTGTATATTCAAGAATACAGATACGCATGACTGGTTTATTCCGATATTATTATCATATATCAGTTGTAATTAATATGTTTTTAATTTATTGGTAGGCAATCGAAGGCGACTTTCACCTGTGATCCAAACAAGGACCCACCAGACGTGCAAGCCTTGGGGGAAACATCACAGTCTTTCTACGTAAGCATTCGTACACGCTGTATTCTGAGGTGTCTTTCCAGTACGTTTGAAATATGTAGATAATGAGGGTTCATACCATTTCAATGAAGCAGTTGAATAAACACTGATATATGTTGCAGACGACATATTCAATATATATTTGTCTCCCATCCCCTGATATTCCGAATATTTGGCATTGCTAGATATCCATTAAGGGTAGTTACTCCCCTTTGATCAAAACTAAACTCATTACTTTTGAACCAGTAAATGTATCAAACGTTATAATTTGATATTTTTAGAAAAGGTTGCATATGGTTCAATAAGGATATTTTTTGGAAATAAACATAACTCACTGTTTACTAGGAAAATGGTAATCCTGGTGTAGTGTGTATATAATTGCTGGTTAACACATCTATATCTCATTCGAAAATGTCTATCTCATCAGATTCGATTGTCGCATTGCTCACTCGACCCGCTACCGAACAATCTGTATGCATAAATGTGCTGTCATTTTGTTTTAAATATTTTATGTTGTTTTAATAAAGAAGTATAATAACGAATTATTTGTCATTTATCAAACGATATATCAACACATATTTTTGTATACGAAAGATCACTCAAAGCGAATGTATCGTATTGGTAACGCGTAACCGACATTGCAGTTTTCACGACTTCTATAATTCGCGAACGCTGTCATATTCTGAAAATTGTTAATCCAAAATATCGCTATTACGAAATATTTTTTTGGTCCCTACGATTTCGGATTAACGGTGTTCAACTGTAATAACTTTATTTTATGAATATAACGCATTAAGTTACATAAGTATCTTCTTTACAATGTGGTCTTCAATGGATTCTACAAACGTATTAGTATTCATTTCTCATTCAAACAATACCAAACACGACGACATGCAAACACAACATGTACAATATTCAAAATTAAGAAAGACAAAATTACATTGCATTTAAACAAACAATTTAAACATACAGTCATTCACTAAAGTTATTGTTTTGTCATAAGATGTTTTTTGAATTATGTTTTGTATGCAAATAAAAATGATGATTCTCGAATAAAAAGCGGTATAGAATTCCATACAGATTTAGCAAAATAAGTAAATGACTTCTTACCGTAATTACTAGTGGTCTTGTGAAATTAGACATTGGACATTCAAAAAGGAATGTCGTTCTTGCACGACATTGGACAATGGACATTCATAAACAATTTATTGTTTTCAACGACGCCTTGTGTCTACTGACTCTTTCTTGACAAAGGAAAAATTGTGGCAAAATGAAAGGTCAATGAAATGTGAAATAAGAGGAAAATTGCTGCTTTACATCGCCGTTTATTTTATAATCGTACGTTTTTCACTATAATATGCTGTAAAGCCAATTTTAACTCCTCTGCTATAGCCCGTCGAACACAACCTCGCTTTTATGACGGTACATTAATACATGACGGTGTAAAATAAAAATTATATTACAAATTAATTCCCAATGAAGTGTAATAGTTCATAAATGTTTAAAATCACTTAAAGTCTTTAGACTTAACTGCTAACTACATATACATTTACATCCGTGGTTGTTTATGGTGGAAACTGACCGTGGTGCTTCGTTAAAAATAACGTGTTATTTCAGGAATTTGCAATAACAACGAAGTACGCATGTGCGAGTTCCGGTCCTGGTCCCGGTCCCGGTCCCGGTCCGGTAGTTATAGTGACTACTTCACTAAGCATTAGTGTGGGATGGATCCTCACTATTCTGTGAGTTTGTCGACTTTTGAACTATTTTGCGCACTACCTGTATATATTTTTAGATGAATTTTAGCAGTAGAAAATTGTCGGCCGGTACGTAATAATTAGATGACATAAAGTTAAACTCTTTATCTTAAACACCCGCGGGAGTTTAAATTCTTAATGATTAGGAATTGCCTAGCTACATTTCCCTGGCTGAAATCGTATGCTGTATTCTTAAAAAGATTGAGACATCAATAGGGCACACATTAAATACTCACATGTATTTTCGTATTCTAAAGCCGGTGCACCATGCGTTAACAGTCATACCACTCATTTGAATTGGCCTCTATCGAGACGTCATCCAAATACTTTCGATTGTATTTTGATCCACTAATTTAATATTCAATTATTACTGCATCTTTTGTTTATGTTACTCGGGTAAAATGTGCTTGAAAATTTTGAATATATGATGGAAAACAGCAAAATCCGTTTGCAGGTTTCTAGGAGTGGGTGTCACATATTTAGTGGCAGGGGTCGTGTTTAACCGGTTTTACCGCCATAACGCTGGAAGGGAGCAAATACCGAACATTAACTTTTGGATTGCCATTCCTGGCCTCATTAAGGTAAGGGTATGCCTTGTTCCGTGTAGCTATTCCTGGTCTAAACAAGGAAAAGTTCCCATTAAGGTAATAGTTTACCAATAATGGCATCATTAAGGTAAGGATTTACCATTCTTGGTCTCATTAAAGAAAGGATTAACCATTCTTGGTCTCATTAAGGTAAGGATTTACCATTCTTGGTCTCATTAAAGAAAGGATTAACCATTCTTGGTCTCTTTAAAGAGAGGATTTACCATTCTTGGTCTCATTAAAGAAAGGATTTACCATTCTTGGTCTCATTAAAGAAAGGATTTACCATTCTTGGTCTCTTTAAAGAAAGGATTTACCATTATTGGTCTCATTGAAGAAAGGATTTACCATTCTTGGTCTCATTAAAGAAAGGATTTACCATTCTTGGTCTCATTAAAGAAAGGATTAACCATTCTTGGTCTCTTTAAAGAAAGGATTTACCATTCTTGGTCTCATTAAGGTAACGATTTACCATTCTTGGTCTCTTTAAAGAAAGGATTTACCATTCTTGGTCTCATTAAGGTAACGATTTACCATTCTTGGTCTCTTTAAAGAAAGGATTTACCATTCTTGGTCTCATTAAGGTAAGGATTTGCCAATATTGGCCTCTTTAAGGTAAGGGTTTTCCATTCTTGATCTCATTAAGGTAAGGGTTTACCATTCTTGGTCTCATTAAGGTAAGCGGTTACCATTCTTGATCTCATTAAGGTAAGCGTTTACCATTCTTGGTCTCATTAAGGTAATGATATACCATTCTCTTGGTGTTTAAGGTATATATTTACCATTCTTAGCCTCATTAAGGGAAGGATTAACCACTCTTGATCTCTTCAAGGAAAGGATAAACCATTCTTGGTCTCTTCAAGGAAAGGATAAACCATTCTTGGTCTCATTAACGAAAGGATTTACCATTCTTGGTCTCTTTAAGGAAAGGATTTACCATTCTTGATCTCATTAACGAAAGGATTTACCATTCTTGGTCTCTTTAAGGAAAGGATTTACCATTCTTGATCTCATTAACGAAAGGATTTACCATTCTTGATCTCATTAAAGAAAGGATTAACCATTCTTGATCTCATTAACGAAAGGATTTACCATTCTTGATCTCATTAACGAAAGGATTTACCATTCTTGGTCTCATTAACGAAAGGATTTACCATTTTTGATCTCATTAAAGAAAGGATTAACCATTCTTGGTCTCTTTAAGGAAAGGATTTACCATTCTTGATCTCATTAAAGAAAGGATTTACCATTCTTGGTCTCTTTAAGGAAAGGATTTACCATTCTTGATCTCATTAACGAAAGGATTTACCATTCTTGGTCTCTTTCAGGAAAGGATTTACCATTCTTGATCTCATTAACGAAAGGATTTACCATTCTTGATCTCATTAAGGAAAGGATTTACCATTCTTGGTCTCATTAACGAAAGGATTAACCATTCTTGATCTCATTAACGAAAGGATTTACCATTCTTGGTCTCATTAACGAAAGGATTAACCATTCTTGATCTCATTAACGAAAGGATTTACCATTCTTGATCTCATTAACGAAAGGATTTACCATTCTTGGTCTCATTAACGAAAGGATTAACCATTCTTGATCTCATTAACGAAAGGATTTACCATTCTTGGTCTCATTAACGAAAGGATTAACCATTCTTGGTCTCATTAACGAAAGGATTAACCATTCTTGATCTCATTAAAGAACGGATTTACCATTCTTGGTCTCATTAACGAAAGGATTAACCATTCTTGATCTCATTAACGAAAGGATTTACCATTCTTGATCTCATTAGAGAAATGATTACCCATTCTTGATCTCATTAACGAAAGGATTTACCATTCTTGGTCTCATTAACGAAAGGGTTAACCATTTTTGATCTCATCAACGAAAGGATTTACCATTCTTGATCTCATTAAAGAAAGGATTAACCATTCTTGGTCTCATTAACGAAAGGATTAACCATTCTTGATCTCATTAACGAAAGGATTTACCATTCTTGGTCTCATTAGAGAAAAGATTACCCATTCTTGATCTCATTAACGAAAGGATTAACCATTCTTGATCTCATTAACGAAAGAATTAACCATTCTTGGTCTCATTAACGAAAGGATTAACCATTCTTGATCTCATTAACGAAAGGATTTACCATTCTTAGTGTCTTTAAGGAAAGGATTTACCATTCTTGGTGTCTTTAAGGAAAGGATTTACCATTCTTGGTGTCTTTAAGGAAATGATTTACCATTCTTGGTCTCTTTAAGGAAAGGATTAACCATTCTTGGTCTCATTAAAGAACGGATTAACCATTCTTGATCTCATTAACGAAAGGATTTACCATTCTTGATCTCATTAACGAAAGAATTAACCATTCTTGGTCTCATTAACGAAAGGATTAACCATTCTTGATCTCATTAACGAAAGGATTAACCATTCTTGGTCTCATTAACGAAAGGATTAACCATTCTTGATCTCATTAACGAAAGGATTACCCATTCTTGATCTCATTAACGAAAGGGTTAACCCTTTTTGATCTCATTAACGAAAGGATTTATCATTCTTGATCTCATTAACGAAAGGATTTACCATTCTTGATCTCATTAACGAAAGAATTAACCATTCTTGGTCTTATTAACGAAAGGGTTAACCATTTTTGATCTCATTGACGAAAGGATTTACCATTCTTGATCTCATTAACGAAAGGATTAACCATTCTTGGTCTCATTAACGAAAGGATTAACCATTCTTGATCTCATTAACGAAAGGATTAACCATTCTTGATCTCATTAACGAAAGGATTTACCATTCTTGATCTCATTAACGAAAGAATTAACCATTTTTGATCTCATTAACGAAAGGATTACCCATTCTTGATCTCATTAACGAAAGGATTAACCATTCTTGGTCTCATTAACGAAAGGATTTACCATTTTTGGTCTCATTAACGAAAGGATTTACCATTCTTGGTCTCTTTAAGGTAGGGATTAACTATTCTTGATCTCATTAACGAAAGAATTTACCATTCTTGGTCTCATTAACGAAAGGATTAACCATTCTTGATCTCATTAACGAAAGGATTAACCATTCTTGATCTCATTAACGAAAGGATTAACCATTCTTGATCTCATTAACGAAAGAATTAACCATTCTTGGTCTCATTAACGAAAGGATTAACCATTCTTGATCTCATTAACGAAAGGATTAACCATTCTTGGTCTCATTAACGAAAGGATTTACCATTCTTGGCCTCTTTAAGGTAGGGATTAACTATTCTTGATCCCATTAACGAAAGGATTTACCATTCTTAGTGTCTTTAAGGAAAGGATTTACCATTCTTGGTGTCTTTAAGGAAAGGATTTACCATTCTTGGTGTTTTTAAGGAAATGATTTACCATTCTTGGTCTCTTTAAGGAAAGGATTTACCATTCTTGGTATCATTAACGAAAGGATTTACCATTCTTGGTCTCTTTAAGGGAAGGATTTACCATTCTTGGTCTCTTTAAGGAAAGGATTTACCATTCTTGGTCTCATTAAGGATAGTGTCTACCATTCTTTGTCTCTTTAAGGGAAGGATTTACCATTCTTGGTCTTATTAACGAAAGGATTTACCATTCTTGGTATCTTTAAGGTAGGGATTAACTATTCTTGATCTCATTAACGAAAGGATTTACCATTCTTAGTGTCTTTAAGGAAAGGATTTACCATTCTTGGTGTCTTTAAGGAAAGGATTTACCATTCTTGGTGTCTTTAAGGAAATGATTTACCATTCTTGGTCTCTTTAAGGAAAGGATTTACCATTCTTGGTATCATTAACGAAAGGATTTACCATTCTTGGTGTCTTTAAGGAAAGGATTTACCATTCTTGGTCTCTTTAAGGGAAGGATTTACCATTCTTGATCTCATTAAGGAAAGGATTTACCATTCTTGGTGTCTTTAAGGAAAGGATTTACCATTCTTGGTCTCTTTAAGGAAAGGGTTAACCATTTTTGATCTCATTAAAGAAAGGATTAACCATTCTTGGTTTCATTAAAGAAAGGATTTACCATTCTTGGTATCATTAAAGAATTTTTTTTACCACTCTTGGTCTGATTTTAGAAAGGATTTACCATTCGTAGTCTCATTAAAGAAAGAATTTACCATTCTTGGTCTCATTAAAGAAAGGATTTACCATTCTTGGTCTCATTAAAGAAAGGATTTACCATTCTTGGTCTCTTTAAGGAAAGGATTTACCATTCGTAGTCTCATTAATGAAAGAATCTACCATTCTTGGTCTCATTAAAGAAAGGATTTACCATTCTTGATCTCATTAAGGAAAGTTTTAATCATTCTTGGTCTCATTAAAGAAAGGATTTACCATTCTTGGTCTCTTTAAGGAAAGGATTTACCATTCGTAGTCTCATTAATGAAAGAATCTACCATTCTTGGTCTCATTAAAGAAAGGATTTACCATTCTTGATCTCATTAAGGAAAGTTTTAATCATTCTTGGTCTCATTAAAGAAAGGATTTACCATTCTTGGTCTCATTAAAGAAATAATTTGCCATTCTTGGTCTCTTTAAGGAAAGGATTTACCATTTTTTATCTCATTAAGGAAAGAATTTACCATTCTTTGTCTCATTTAGTTAGTTAAGGATTTACCATCTTCGTCACATTTAAGAAAGGTCTAACCATTATTGGCCTCAATATGGGAAGAGTTTAACCAGTTCCGGGTGACTGTTTCTGTGCTAATAAATATAGGGATTTACCATTCTTTGTCTCATTAAGGTAATGATATATTCTCTTGGTGTTTAAGGTAAATATTTACCATTGTTGGGCTAATTAACGTTAGGATATACCGTTCTTGTTCTCGGGAAAGAAATTATGTACCATTCTCGGTCTCATTAAAGAAAGGTCACCATTCTTTGCTTATTAAGGTTAGGTTTTAACCTGTTCCTGGTAGCTACTCCTGGTCTCAATAACATTGGATTTACCATTGCATATACCGGGAAGCCATCGCAGTTCTTATTAAAGTAAGGATTTACTCATTTCTCGGCTCATTGATGTAAGCCCATACTGGGTAGCCATCCAAGGTCTCACTAAAGTAAGGATTTACTCATTTCCCGGCTCATTGATGTACGCCTATACTGGATAGCCATCCCAGGTCTCATTAAAGTAATGATTTACTCGTTTCTCAGCTCATTGATGTAAGCCCATACTGGGTAGCCATCCAAGGTCTCACTAAAGTAAGGATTTACTCATTGCCCGACTCATTGATGTACGCCTATACTGGATAGCCATACTTGGTCTCTTTAAAGTAAGGATGCTCTCATTTCTCGGCTCATTGATGTAAGCATATACTCGGAAGCCATGCCAGGTCTCATTAAAGTAAGGATTTACTCATTTCTTCTCACTGATGTAAGCCTATACTGGGTAGCCATACCTGGTCTCATTAAAGTAAGGATTTACTCATTTCTTCTCACTGATGTAAGCCTATACTGGGTAGCCATACCTGGTCTCATTAAAGTAAGGATTTACTCATTTCTTCTCATTGGTGTGAGATATACCGGGAAGCCATCCCAGGTATCATTTAAGTAAGGATTTACTCATTTCTCTTCTGAATGATGTAAGCATATACTGGGTAGCCATCCCAGGTCTCATCAAAGTAAGGATTTACTCATTTCTCGGCTCATTGATGTAAGCATATGATGCGAAGCCATCCCAGATCTCATTTAAGAAACGTTTGACTCATTTCTGCTCATTGATGTAAGAATATACTGAGAAGCCATCCAATGTCTCACTAAAGTAAGGATTTACTCATTTCTTCTCATTGGTGTGAGATATACCGGGAAGCCATCCCAGGTATCATTTAAGTAAGGATTTACTCATTTCTCTTCTGAATGATGTAAGCATATACTGGGTAGCCATCCCAGGTCTCATCAAAGTAAGGATTTACTCATTTCTCGGCTCATTGATGTAAGCATATGATGCGAAGCCATCCCAGATCTCATTTAAGAAACGTTTGACTCATTTCTGCTCATTGATGTAAGAATATACTGAGAAGCCATCCAATGTCTCACTAAAGTAAGGATTTACCCATTTCTTCTCATTGGTGTGAGATATACCGGGAAGCCATCCCAGGTATCATTTAAGTAAGGATTTACTCATTTCTCTTCTGAATGATGTAAGCATATACTGGGTAGCCATCCCAGGTCTCATCAAAGTAAGGATTTACTCATTTCTCGGCTCATTGATGTAAGCATATGATGCGAAGCCATCCCAGATCTCATTTAAGAAACGTTTGACTCATTTCTGCTCATTGATGTAAGAATATACTGAGAAGCCATCCAAAGTCTCACTAAAGTAAGGGTTTACTCATTTCTGTTCGTTTATGTAATCATAAACCTGTTAGCCATACCTGGTCTTCTCAAAATATTGATTTACTCAGTTCTTAGTACCTATCCCAGGAAAGTAAGGATGTTCTCATTTTTGTGTAACCATTTCTGGCCTGATTGAATTAAGAATTTAGACAGTTCTGGGTAGCTCATTAAGTATTTGCATAGGTTTTGGCTCATTACGGTAGGTATAAACTTGGTAGATTTACCTGGTCTCATTTAGTTAAGGATTTACTGGGTAGATATGGCTGGTCTCAGTAAGGTAAGGATTTACTGGGTAGATATGGCTGGTCTCAGTAAGGTAAGGCCTTACTGGGTAGATATGGCTGGTCTCAGTAAGGTAAGGATTTACTGGGTAGATATGGCTGGTCTCAGTAAGGTAAGGATTTACTGGGTAGATATGGCTGGTCTCAGTAAGGTAAGGATTTACTGGGTAGATATGGCTGGTCTCAGTAAGGTAAGGATTTACTGGGTAGATATGGCTGGGCTCAGTAAGGTAAGGATTTACTGGGTAGATATGGCTGGTCTCAGTAAGGTAAGGATTTACTTGGTAGATATGGCTGGTCTCAGTAAGGTAAGGATTTATTGGGTAGATATGGCTGGTCTCAGTAAGGTAAGGATTTACTGGGTAGATATGGCTGGTCTCAGTAAGGTAAGGATTTACTGGGTAGATATGGCTGGGCTCAGTAAGGTAAGGATTTACTGGGTAGATATGGCAGGGCTCAGTAAGGTAAGGCTTTACTCAGTTCTGAGTGACCATTCATCGCCTCAATAAAGGAAGGATCGACATAGGTTTGGGTCACCTTTCTTGGTCTAATAAAGGCAAGGATAAACTAACGTTTCGGTTACCATTTCTAGTCTTTCATTTGTTAAAATAGAAATTTACATAGGTCTGGGTAACCATTATTTGTCTGTTAAAGTAAAAATTCACTGAGGTCTGGGTAAACATTATTTGTCTGTTAAAGTAAAAATTCACTGAGGTCTGGGTAAACATTATTTGTCTGTTAAAGAAAGAATTCACTCAGGACTGGGTAACCACTATTCGTCTGTTTAAGTAGGAATTCACTGAGGTCTGGGTAACCATTATTTGTCTGTTAAAGAAAGAATTCACTCAGGACTGGGTAACCACTATTCGTCTGTTTAAGTAGGATTTCACTGAGGTCTGGGTAACCATTATTTGTCTTTTAAAGTAAGAATTCACTCAGGTCTGGTAAGCCATTATTAGTCTGTTAAAGTAATAATTCACTCAGGCCTGGGTAACCATTATTAGTCTGTTAAAGTAAGAATTCACTGAGATTTGGGTAACCATTATTGATCTGTTAAAGTGACAATTCGCTGAGGTCTGGGTAACCATTATTAGTCTGTTAAAGTAAGAATCCACTGAGATTTGGGTAACCATTATTGATCTGTTAAAGATACAATTCACTGAGGTATGGGTAACCATTATTAGTCTGTTTAAGTAGGAATTCACTGAGGTCTGGGTTACCATTATTAGTCTGTTAAAGTAAGACTTCACTCAGGTCTGGGTAACCATTATTAGTCTGTTAAAGTAAGAATTCACTCAGGTCTGGGTAACCATTATTAGTCTGTAAAAGTAAGACTTCACGCAGGTCTGGGTAACCATTATTAGTCTGTTAAAGTAAGAATTCACTGAGATTTGGGTAACCATTATTGATCTGTTAAAGTAAGAATTCACTGAGGTCTGGTTAACCATTATTAGTCTGTTAAATAAGAATTTACTCAGGTCTGGGTAACCATTATTAGTCTGTTAAAGTAAGAATTCACTGAGGTCTGGTTAACCATTATTAGTCTGTTAAAGTAAAAATTCACTCAGGTCTGGTTAACCATTATTAGTCTGTTAAATAAGAATGTACTGAGGTCTGGGTAACCATTATTAGTCTGTTAAAGTACAAATTCACTCAGGTCTGGTTAACCATTATTAGTCTGTTAAATAAGAATTCACTGAGGTCTGGTTAACCATTATTAGTCTGTTAAAGTAAGAATTCACTGAGGTCTGGTTAACCATTATTAGTCTGTTAAATAAGAATTCACTCAGGTCTGGGTAACCATTACTGATCTGTTAAAGTAAGAATCCACCCAGGTCTGGGTAACCATTATTAGTCTGTTAAATAAGAATTCACTTATGTCTGTGTTAACATTATTAGTCTGTTAAAGTAAGAATCCACTCAGGTCTGGTTAACCATTACTAGTCTGTTAATGTAAAAATAAACTCAGGTCTGGGTGAACATTACAAGTCCATTAAAGTAAAAAAACAACTCAGGTCTGGGTAACTATTATTAGTCTGTTAAAGTAAAAATAAACTCAGGTCTGGGTGACCATTACTTGTCTCTTAAAGCAGTTCTGTGTCAAAGGCATGGAAACAGCAGTTTTAAATTATAGTTTGATTTTAAACATTGAAGCCAGTGTTTTTCAAATGTACAGGTACCTTTTCTAGATGGACAAATTAATACTTTTCTAAAAGATCTATTTTTTTCAGGATGGTTGTCTTTTTGTAGTCGGCAAAGTCAAAAACATCAGAGGTGGATATCAAAAATATTAAAAAACAAGTGTCGTGACATTCAGTATTGGTTGATGTCTGTTGATGAAGGAATATAATAAACTTGACGTGTGTATGTGAAGTATTGCTTTTTACTTGAATATTTGAATAACAAACCAGTACAAGTAAACCAGTACAGTACGCTTCATTAAACTCAGTATACGGTTGTTATTTGGCAATGACCCTCTCTCGAGTCGATCGGAACTTGCGGCCATTTTTCATCAAAAACAACATAAGATGTATATGGACGGTTTACAATGACAGAATTTTTTACATTTAACGACGCTGCAAGTAGATCGCGTAGTAATTTAAATTTAGATTTAGGAGTTAAGCCTAAGGACTTTACTCAAAGATATCTTAATTATGTATGAAATAATTCACTTCACTAGGGATCAATTTGAACTCAGTAGTACAATTAACACATTAAAACACAACAATTTATTATAATGTTGTTTTAAATGGAAAATAGCCGAGGTGTTCCGATAGCCTTACGCCTATGTCGGTAATGGCTGTCGCAATTGGAGACGTCGTATCACTTGAAAGCATTATGTACATGTTTTGCTGGTTTGGAAACCTTCATTATGTAATCCCCATTAGTATGTTAATTGTTTGTATGTATTCACTTGTACCATTTACTGAATACCAAATGTCTAACTTCTACCATGACAGTCAAAATGTGTTTATATGCTAATTATATTAGTTGCCAATTGTGTATAATGTTTTATATTGATATACACGTACGGTTAATGTATGATTAGATTTTAATTATAATTTAGGTTCGTATTGGTGAAATTAAATGAAATCATTTTACCAATACGGACTAAACTTATAATAAATGATAACAATGTGCATGAAGCAACTTTAAAGGAACATAAAAATGTTTTTTGTACAATCCACTTTATTGTATGAAGAAATAAAGTATGCCAAATCATTGTGAGTGATAAAACTAAGATATTTGCGGCTGGAAACTTTCAACAAACAATGATATAAGTTCAAATGTTGTATTTGAAGTCAACAATTTTGAATAGAGTTACTAAAGCGATTAACAAAAAGCTTAAAGGTTGAATTATCCCTTTAATATTATAAGTCATTGTGGGAGTGAGGTTTTGTTGTCAAAAATATGTTTTTTTTCCATAACTGTACCAGCGTGGGTTCGCATCCCACTAAAACAAAAAACAAAAAATAATAATGCTTTAAGGCCACACCAAATTGATATTTCGTTCCGCGGATTTACCGCTCCTATTTTTTTTAAAAATGTAAAAAAATTTTTTTTATTTTTTTTGTGCGCCCGCACCTCCATTTTGATCGCCAAGCAGATTTTTTTTAGGTAATAATTTGTTAAAAGGCTAAAAATAATCACGTATAATTTGTCTACGCTAGTTTTCGTGTTTTTGTAAAGGGAAGTTACCGATGCGTAGTGTTTTTATACTGTATACTGGATCGATCGGTTTAGCATGGGTTCAATAAATTCAATCAAAATGGCCGCTTCCGGTATAAACAATGTGGCTCGAAGTTTGGAAATTAAATCTTATTTTTGACAATAAATATGTTTTGAGCATGCTTGAAGTCATTGTTGATCGTCTCATACACTAAAGGATCATTATTTAAAGCAACCATTATGCAATAAAGCATGTGTATATGAGACTGGTAGCGATTATATTGCGTAATTAGTGACTCGTTTTGAATGGAAATCGGAATGATCAACTTAGTACTATTTTATTCAAGTCATAATACAAGGGACCAACATTTTACCTCGTTACGACGATGCTGAATATGTCACAGGTCAACTTAACTAGAACATGAGTCATTGTTTGGTCCAAATTGATGATTGTATCAAGCTCATTTTTTATCAAATTCTGACAAAGGAACAGTTTTGAACAAATATCTTTTCACAAATAGCGATATAAACACTGGTCTGGATATACCTCAACATAAGTAAGCCTAAGTTTATCACCTTATATTTTGTTTTTATTTGCAACATAATCCGGGATTGTAATGCGCTTGTCAATTGTAACCACTGCCCCGCCCAACCCTCGCCTTTGTTCCAGGGGTAAACCGGGGACAGCAGAGGCAATGGGCTGTGTTTTTACCTTTCAGGTGGCCCTGCAGTGCCTAGTGAATGTGGTTTTGTCTTCATATTGAAAATTGTCTGGAATGGGCCTCGCATAGGTATTCAGGGTTGCGGCGCCATTTGGCAGGGATTTTACCAGCAGTTTGTCCCTGTAGGTCGGGTATTTTACCCAGGTTTTGAGAGACCGGAAGTCAAAGTCCCCGCTATTCCGGACTTAGGGGGGGGGGGGCATATACAATTGGCTGGTGCATAAAAACATCTAAATAACCAAAAAAAGTACTCTGAAAAATACCCTGGTTCTTTTTGTTTTAATAAGCACATGCCATTGCATTTCCTGTGATAATAAAAACAAAATTTAGTCTATGTTATATGGAGTCTGATGTTTGATGATGCCATTGTGTAAGTGATCATTTTTTACAAATCCAAAATCAATCCTAAGTTATGTCTAAATACAGTTGCATATTATGTTAAACTGATTCAGGTAGATTTATATAAGTCGTTTCAAACTTTTTACTAAAAGCAGGGTTATTTATTATTATGAATGAATGTCATATTAAAGTATGTTTTAATTATATAAGAAATTAGAACTATCCATATAATGTTTGTACTAAACACGGATGAATAAATAGTATGTATTTCGACATTTTCCCAATGTCCATTAGGGGTTCAGTTCAAGATGGCATTAAAATGGGTTTAAGGGCAATTATCTTGAACAATCTTTCTTATTTATATTGAATATAAGGAAAAATATATTTTTCGCTCTTCGCTCGCTTCGGTTTATATGAAAACTGACAAAAAAAATATTATTTTTTTCGCTCGCTCGCTCCAGTTTTTTTTTGGCAAAAATCCGAGGAACTAAACATTAATTTGGTGTGGCCTAAGCGTATATTTTTCTGCAAGAGTACAGTAGTTATGTTATAAGTGTTTTCGGATGCATTACCGTGAAAATTTGGTTCCAAAATACGATCGTGTTCTTTTAAATTTAGGAGCGACACATATCCGCCTACTGTCATCTGATCAATAGCATGTCTCTGTCGCTATTGGCGGCGCAGGCAAATGACGCATTTCCGGTGTAGTGTACACAATCTACCGACGCACAAGTTTCATCCTGCATATGAATATGTCAGTCATTAAAAATAATGAATTTGAATTTTTCCATCCTACTTCTGTATTATTGAACACTTGTTAATAAACAAACAGAGATACAAGACTGCTGACAAAAGATCAGATCGCAGATATTCATATTTCCGTTCGAAAATTATTGTTTTATGGCTTAAAGCGGTTTAAGAAAAATGCATAAAACATCAATTTTTGGACTTAAATAAATCTGCGATCAAATTTTTGTCAGCAGTCTTATATGACTGGTTTTCATGAATGTTCGCTTAAATGGGCTCGTTCCAAGACAAAAACAAAAGTTGTCATAACGGCCAATCTATGAGAGTGCAGCTTTAAACGTCTGTTAGGATTTAGCGATGTGTTTTTAAACTGTTTTTGGCCACTGGGCCTGTAACAATAGTTTGATTTGTCTTGTACATGTAAATTTAGTATCAGGGGTGGATCTAGAATATGTCGTTTGAGGTGACGTAACTTAGGGGCGTAACCTTTAGATTTGTACCCGTCTCTCAGAACCGAAATTTATTTGATTTAAAGTGTTGGCACGGTGTTTTGGTCGAACTCCCCCAAGAAATCTTTATCAATTTCTGGTCAGACATTGTGCATTTTGGTTATATTTTATTACTTTTTTTTCGTATATTGAATTAGAAAGTAATGCACCAGTCAATTGTAACCACGTCCCCCGCAGGTCCGGGGAATAGCGGGGACTTTAACTTTCGGTACAGCCAAGCCCGGGTAAAATCTCCGTCCTGTGGGGACGAACTGATGGTAAAATCCCCGTCAAATGCCCCCGCACCCCCAGGGACCCTAGGTGAGGCCAATTCCCCGCTATAATTGGCGCGAAGACAAAAACACCGCATTCACCCGGCACTGCGGGGCCACCGGGAAGGTAAAAACACGGCCCACTTCTCCGGCTATTCCCGGTATACCCCGGACCTGGAGGATGTGGTAACAATTGACTGGTGCATACAATTTGACGATTTTAGGGGGCGGGTGGGGATCCACTAAATATTTAACAACTATTCTAACTTTTGGACAGTAAACGGTACTTATATTTACATACATGTTTGAAATATTTGTACTCAATATATGTGAAATCAAAGACATCGAATGCACTATTTAGAATGGGTGCCATCTCAGTTCGTGTATTGATGTTAGATTTCAATTTCGAGTGCCAACACGACGCCACAACGCGTTGTTTTCCTGAAAACAATACCGACAGCAGACGATTGTCCTAATTTCCGGTTTCGCGCACATGGTTTTCTGGTCGCCATATAAAGTTTCGATTTCCGCACATGTTAAGTCGAAAAGGTTGGTATCCTGACATCCCAGAGGGAACTTTCTTTTCCATTCTGCAAAATATAAAATCAAACAAACTGTTGTTAATGTTGGACTTCATCTGCAAGGCTGTGTTCAAAATATATATTTTAAATAGCATAATGTGTTCATACTTATTTACCATGTGTCATTAAAACATGTTATCCTACTTGTATTATTTTATTTTTCTTTATAGTAAGACATGATGCATTTGTGATATTGAACTCATAAGAATAATTAAAAGTTTTCTTCATAAATATATTTATCATATGCTACACATTGTTTCCCGTTATTACAACCCTAAACTAGTGTTTTTGTTATAACGTGTGTGGTTGTTTATGAAGAAAATAAAGGTAAATGTCCAAAAACAATCCGCATATATACTCCTTATTGCAAAGATTATAGAAATATAGAAAAACGCATTTATATTTAGCATCCTAGGTCCGACGAAAAAACACACTTATATAGATAGTGTCCCTGGCCCAGGTCCTTTGCACAACACTCATATAGAAAGTGTCTCAGGTCCTTTAGGCAACATCCATCTAGATAGTGTCCCAGGTCCTTTGCGTAACACTCATATAGATAGTGTCCCAGGTCCTTTGCGTAACACTCATATAGATAGTGTCCCAGGTCCTATGCGTAACACTCATATAGATAGTGTCCCAGGTCATTTGCGTAACACTCATATAGATAGTGTCCCAGGTCTTTTGTTAAACATCCATATAGATAGTGTCCCAGGTCATTTGCGTAACACTCATATAGATAGTGTTCCAGGTCCTTTGCGTAACACTCATATAGATAGTGTTCCAGGTCCTTTGCGTAACACTCATATAGATAGTGTTCCAGGTCCTTTGCGTAACACTCATATAGATAGTGTCCCAGGCCATTTGTTCAACTACCATATAGATAGTGTCTCAGGTCCTTTGCGTAACACTCATATAGATAGTATCCCAGGTCCTTTGCGTAACACTCATATAGATAGTGTCCCAGGTCTTTTGTTCAACTACCATATAGATAGTGTCTCAGGTCCTTTGCGTAACACTCATATAGATAGTATCCCAGGTCCTTTGCGTAACACTCATATAGATAGTGTCCCAGGTCTTTTGTTCAACTACCATATAGATAGTGTCTCAGGTCCTTTGCGTAACACTCATATAGATAGTATCCCAGGTCCTTTGCGTAACACTCATATAGATAGTGTCCCAGGTCTTTTGTTAAACACCCATATAGATAATGTCTCAGGTCCTTTGCGTAACACTCATATAGATAGTGTCTCAGGTCCTTTGCGTAACACTCATATAGACAGTGTCTCATGTCCTTTGCGTAGCACCCAATTAGATAGTGTCTAAGGCCCCTTGTGCAACACACATATAGATAGTGTCTCAGGTCCTTTGTTCAACACCCATATAGATAGTGTCTCAGGTCCTTTGTTTAATACCCATATAGATAGTGTTCCAGGTCCTTTGTGCAACACCCATATAGACAGTGTCTCAGGTACTTTGTTCAACACCCATATAGATAGTGTCTCAGGTCCTTTGTTCAACATCCATATAGATAATGTTCCAGGTCCTTTGTGCAACACCCATATAGATAGTGTCTAAGGTCCTTTGCGCGACACCCATATATATAGTGTCTCAGGTCCGTTGCGCAACACCCATATAGATAGTGTCTCAGGTCCTTTGCGCATCACCCATATAGATAGTGTCTCAGGTCCCTTGCGCAACACCCATATAGATAGTGTCTCAGGTCCGTTGCGCAACACCTATATAGATAGTGTCTCAGGTCCCTTGCGCAACACCCATATATAGAGTGTCTCAGGTCCGTTGCGCAACACCCATATCGATAATGTTTCAGGTCCCTTGCGCGACACCCATATAGATAGTGTCTCAGGTCCGTTACGCATCACCCATATAGATAGTGTCTCAGGTCCCTTGCGCAACACCCATATATATAGTGTCTCAGGTCCGTTGCGCAACACCCATATCGATAATGTTTCAGGTCCCTTGCGCAACACCCATATAGATAGTGTCTCAGGTCCCTTGCGCAACACCCATATAGATAGTGTCTCAGGTCCCTTGTGCAACACCCATATAGATAATGTCTAAGGTCCCTTGCGCAACACCCATATAGATAGTGTCTAAGGCCCCTTGCGCAACACCCATATAGATAATGTCTAAGGCCCCTTGCCCGACACCCATATAGATAGTGTCTAAGGTCCCTTGCGCAACACCCATATAGATAGTGTCTCAGGTCCTTTGCGTTGCACCCAATTTGATAGTGTCTAAGGCCCCTTGCGCAACACCCATATAGATAGTGTCTAAGGCCCCTTGCGCAACACCCATATAGATAATGTCTAAGGCCCCTTGCCCGACACCCATATAGATAGTGTCTCAGGTCCCTTGCGCGACAACCATATAGATAGTGTCTCAGGTCCCTCGCACATCACTCATATAGATAGTGTCTCAGGTCCGTTACGCAACACCCATATAGATAGTGTCTCAGGTCCGTTGCGCAACACCCATATAGACAGTGTCTCAGGTCCCTTGCGCAACACCCATATAGATAGTGTCTCAGGTCCCTTGCGCAACACCCATATAGATAGTGTCTCAGGTCCGTTGCGCAACACCCATATAGATAGTGTCTAAGGTCCGTTGCGCAACACCCATATAGATAGTGTCTCAGGTCCCTTGCGCAACACCCATATAGATAGTGTCTCAGGTCCCTTGCGCAACACCCATATAGATAGTGTCTCAGGTCCCTTGCGCAACACCCATATAGACAGTGTCTCAGGTCCCTTGCGAACACTTATATAGAAAGTGTCTAAGGTCCTTTGCGAAACACTTATATAGATAGTGTCTCAGGTCCCTTGCGCAACACCCATATAGATAGTGTCTCAGGTCCCTTGCGCAACACCCATATAGACAGTGTCTCAGGTCCCTTGCGCAACACCCATATAGATAGTGTCTCAGGTCCCTTGCGAAACACTTATATAGATAATGTCTCAGGTCCCTTGCGAACACTTATATAGATAGTGTCTCAGGTCCCTTGTGCAACACCCATATAGACAGTGTCTCAGGTCCCTTGTGCAACACCCGTATAGATAGTGTCTCAGGTCCCTTGCGAACACTTATATAGAAAGTGTCTAAGGTCCTTTGCGCAACACCCATATAGACAGTGTCTCAGGTCCCTTGCGCAACACCCATATAGATAGTGTCTCAGGTCCCTTGCGCAACACCCATATAGATAGTGTCTCAGGTCCGTTGCGCAACACCCATATAGATAGTGTCTAAGGTCCCTTGCGCAACACCCATATAGATAGTGTCTCAGGTCCCTTGCGCAACACCCATATAGATAGTGTCTCAGGTCCCTTGCGCAACACCCATATAGACAGTGTCTCAGGTCCCTTGCGAACACTTATATAGAAAGTGTCTAAGGTCCTTTGCGAAACACTTATATAGATAGTGTCTCAGGTCCCTTGGGCAACACCCATATAGATAGTGTCTCAGGTCCCTTGCGCAACACCCATATAGACAGTGTCTCAGGTCCCTTGCGCAACACCCATATAGATAGTGTCTCAGGTCCCTTGCGAAACACTTATATAGATAGTGTCTCAGGTCCCTTGCGAACACTTATATAGATAGTGTCTCAGGTCCCTTGCGCAACACCCATATAGACAGTGTCTCAGGTCCCTTGCGCAACACCCATATAGATAGTGTCTCAGGTCCCTTGCGAAACACTTATATAGATAGTGTCTCAGGTCCCTTGCGAACACTTATATAGATAGTGTCTCAGGTCCCTTGCGAACACTTATATAGACAGTGTCTCAGGTCCCTTGTGCAACACCCATATAGATAGTGTCTCAGGTCCCTTGCGAACACTTATATAGATAGTGTCTCAGGTCCCTTGTGCAACACCCATATAGACAGTGTCTCAGGTCCCTTGTGCAACACCCATATAGACAGTGTCTCAGGTCCCTTTTGCATCACCCATATAGATAATGTCTCAGGTCCCTTGCGAACACTTATATAGAAAGTGTCTCAGGTCCCTTGCGCAACACCCATATAGATAGTGTCTCAGGTCCCTTGTGCAACACCCATATAGACAGTGTCTCAGGTCCCTTGTGCAACACCCATATAGATAGTGTCTCAGGTCCCTTGTGCAACACCCATATAGATAATGTCTCAGGTCCCTTGCGAACACTTATATAGAAAGTGTCTCAGGTCCCTTGCGCAACACCCATATAGATAGTGTCTCAGGTCCCTTGCGAACACTTATATAGAAAGTGTCTCAGGTCCCTTGCGCAACACCCATATAGATAGTGTCTCAGGTCCCTTGCGAACACTTATATAGATAGTGTCTCAGGTCCCTTGCGAACACTTTTATAGATAGTGTCTCAGGTCCCTTGCGAACACTTATATAAATAATGTCTCAGGTCCCTTGCGCAACACCCATATAGATAGTGTCTCAGGTCCCTTGCGCATCACCCATATAGATAGTGTCTCAGGTCCCTTGCGCAACACCCATATAGACAGTGTCTCAGGTCCCTTGCGCATCACCCATATAGATAGTGTCTCAGGTTCTTTGCGCATCACCCATAAAGATAATGTCTTAGGTCCCTTGCGCAACACCCATATAGATAGTGTCTCAGGTCCTTTGCGCATCACCCATAAAGATAATGTCTTAGGTCCTTTGCGCAACACCCATATAGATAGTGTCTCAGGTCCCTTGCGCGACAACCATATAGATAGTGTCTCAGGTCCCTTGCGAACACTTATATAGATAGTGTCTCAGGTCCCTTGCGAACACTTATATAGATAGTGTCTCAGGTCCCTTGCGAACACTTATATAGATAATGTCTCAGGTCCCTTGCGCAACACCCATATAGATAGTGTCTCAGGTCCCTTGCGCATCACCCATATAGATAGTGTCTCAGGTCCCTTGCGCAACACCCATATAGACAGTGTCTCAGGTCCCTTGCGCATCACCCATATAGATAGTGTCTCAGGTTCTTTGCGCATCACCCATAAAGATAATGTCTTAGGTCCCTTGCGCAACACCCATATAGATAGTGTCTCAGGTCCTTTGCGCATCACCCATAAAGATAATGTCTTAGGTCCTTTGCGCAACACCCATATAGATAGTGTCTAAGGTCCTTTGCGCGACACCCATATATATAGTGTCTCAGGTCCGTTGCGCAACACCCATATAGATAGTGTCTCAGGTCCTTTGCGCAACACCCATATAGATAGTGTCTCAGGTCCCTTGCGAACACTTATATAGATAGTGTCTCAGGTCCCTTGCGAACACTTATATAGATAGTGTCTCAGGTCCCTTGCGAACACTTATATAGATAATGTCTCAGGTCCCTTGCGCAACACCCATATAGATAGTGTCTCAGGTCCCTTGCGCATCACCCATATAGAT